>NW_021604602.1:5362718-5399697 GCF_004785775.1 Grammomys surdaster | reverse complement strand
ACACCTACACAACCACATGCCTACATAACCACACACCTACACATCTACACAACTACACTACCACACACCTACACACAATTCATACAACTAAAAGAGAATTAAAATACATCCTAAAAAATTGTAGTGGAATTTTTAATTTCTCTGAAAAGCACAGAAATGTTATGAGAATATGCTTTCACTTTAATCCCAGGTGTGGGATACAGGTGCGCTTCGAATTGTCCGCAGCAGCTGACTGTGATTTGCCTCGTGCTCTAGCAGGCATGTGATTTTGCCAGCTGCAGATAGTTTCTGTGATTGTGGGACATTTGGAATTCTGGGGACTTTTGAGAAGGTATATAAATGCTAGGGTTAGTAATTTGTTGTTTGTTTTTGGTCATGGTTTGTTAAGTAGTTGTGCACAAAGGAGAATCAACAAGAAGAAGAAATTGGAATATCCTAGTGGCTAAGATCAAAATTTCCCCAAGGAACTCAATGCCCCTAACCAACAGAAAGTAGCCTAACAATAATGTCACCCCCTTTCCAACCAGACTTTATTCAGGAATCTCTTTCCTTTTCTATCAGTTTTTCCTCTCTTATATAGTGTTAAGGTGTTGAAAGGGTGGAAGAAAGAAGAACCATCGAAGTAGTCAAAGACTGTTTAATTCCAGTTCCAGGGGATCTGACCTGATAGGCATCCATCCTTCACAAGCACATTCCACAGACTTGAATGCTTATACACAGATAAAAGAAAATAAATATTTTTAAAGTAATAGTCACAGAAATAGAAAAATTTGCAAAGATCACATGGAAGTACATCGATGCACACATCACAAAACAAAACAAACAAAAGTCAAAACGATAACTCAAATCTTTAAATTATCAAAGCAACCTTGAGCATCAAGATCTAGCCTGAGTGTATCATGCTACCTAACTTTAAAACATACAGCAAAGTTATAACAATCGAAAGGGTATAGCATGGGGGACAAAACAGAATTCATAGCCCGGTGAACCAGTCAAGAAAATCTAGAAAGTAATCCATGAGTGTACAGCCAATCGGTGTTGGAGATTGCCAAGAGCATCAGGGAAATACATCAGGGAATGGGTGATCTTGACAATAATATTGCTAAGAAGTGGATGTAAAAATTATGTCACATGGCTCCCAGGACACCATCTACCCCTGTTTCTGTCACATTGAGTTGAGGACCAAAGTAGAAAATCTGAGATATGATCTTCTTCAGTGGAGAAGCATTATTTCCTGAAGACCTTCCATAGTCCTCAGCCAGGACCTCTAGCTGAAACCCAGTGTCTTTGGTCCCGCCTCCCTGATGCCCACTGCTACAGGATAGGCACAGTGTTGGTCTCTGGCAAGCCAGGCTCTCCCTGAAGGCCACCTTCAGATTGTATGTCCTCTATCATCCACAAACATCTGTCTTTCATCCTCCATCACCCCTTTCTCTGGTGATCCTCCTGGCTACTCAACCCCAGTTGAGCATTCAGTAGTCCTGGGCCAAAAGAATACTCATGAAATCCTGCTACTTTTCCCTAAGTCCCTGAGTATCAGTGGTCACGCTGGCAAGACTTCTGGTCCACTCAGGTTCATGGTCCTTACTCACCCAGGGAAAACCTTCAAGCTTTCCTGAAAACAAAACAAAACAAAAACAAAACAAAACAAAACAAAAAAAAAAACAACCCATCAGTCCCTTCCTGACTCCAAGTGCTCTGTCCAGCAACCCCAGGCCTGAGCAGCTCCTTCCTAGCCCAGCTGCTGAGCCAGACTGAGGTCTTTGAAGGGTCTTGTGACTTGATCTTTGAACCATCCCAGTCCAGGCTAGCACCCTGCTGTCTGTGGGCAGGTAGCTCCATGTAGAATTGACTTCCTTTAGAAAAGGCGACAGCAGACTGTTGCTAGATGCCAGGGATAAGGAACCGAAAGGTTGTCTTACAGATAGATCTGTCTGGCGTTTTGCACAGCCACTTCCTCACTACTTCAAGCTAGACATGGTGTCCCACTGCCAGAAGCCTGCTGAGGCTCACTCCTGCTGTTTTACAGCCTGGTGTTCTGCTGGGGAGCTGCATGTTCTTGTCATTGTGGGGTTCGGGGGAGGGTGGGGTACCTGTGAGAGGAGAGGAGTCTATTAGCTCTACAGTTGGCATGTGGATCCCACGGACAGACGTGATTGGTGCATAGAACCTAGCAATTGTGTTGGGACCCCATATGGAGTCATGTGACTAAATGGGATGGGGACAAAAAAAAAAGAAGAAGAAGAAAAAGAAAAGGCACTATTAAAAGGCTTATAAATGCACAGGGACTGAAAATCAATGCAAACTCAAATCCACAATAATTCTACCTGTTTCTGGCAGCACTCACCCATGCTGTTCCCATGACATCACTGCACCCTTGATCCGAACACACACCAATCTTGTTCTCAGTATAAGCCATCTTACCACGCAACATCAACAAAAGCCTCCCCTAGGCCCTGGTTCAAGAGTATTACATGCAACGACCCGCAGTGTTTGGCTGCACATACAGAGCGTCCTGCTTTTATGGAAATGTAATGGCTTAATTACAGAAATCGAAGACCTGGAGTATTTTCCTTGCAATGTTTCTCAGTGTGCGTCAAATTAGCGAACCTTTGGAGTCTATTGTGTTACAATATTTGATTTTTAAAACTGCCATTTGAATGGCTCACTTGATTTTTATTTTATTTTATTTTTTTAAAAAATCTTTAAATGGATTTTGGCCTGGGATTAGGATAGAACTCGCAACCAGTTTCTGAAATGGCTCTAAATACATGTCTGCCATTCTGTATCATGTATTCATGTGAAGTGGTAGTTTCAGCTTTGATGGTTCTGAGATCAAAACATCCACCAGCTCCAGAGACTGAGCCACCAACCAAAGAACAAACATGGACTAGACCTAGGCCTCCCGATCATACAGAACAGATGTTGCAGCTTGGTCTTCATGTCGGTTCCAAACAACTGAAGCAGAGGCTATCCCAAAAGCTGTTGCCTGTATGTGGGATCTAGCTGGGCTGCCTTGTCTAGGCTCAGTGGGGAAGGATGCGTCTAGCTTTGCAGAGGATTGAAGTGCCAGGGTGAGGGGATATCCAGGGGGTGCCCCACCTGCTCAAAGGAGAAGGGGAGAGGGGATGGGGGAGGGATTGTGGGAGGGAGTGACCGGGAGAGGGGCAGTGAATGGGATGTAAAGAGAATAAGTAAAAAATTAGTTAATAATTAATTAATTAAAGAAATCCACCACCTCTGTTGAAGAGGTTCTTTGTTCTGAAGGATCAAATATTCAGCCAAATATTTATATAAAAGATATCTATCTCATGGATATACAAATTTGCCATGCTGTTTAATGAATTGGCAAAATATGTTCACCAAAGATTTTTTTTTAAACTTTATGATTTACCTGGACATGGTGGCACATGCCTTTAACTCCACCATTCAAAAAGTGGAGACAGGGATAGCTCTGTGAGTTGGAGGCTAGCCTGGTACATTGTGAGTTCCAGGACAGCCTGAGCTATGTAGTGAGACCCTGTCTCAGTGAGTGTTTGATTTGTGTATCTGCGATGTATACCTGTTCTAGATGACACGAAACATTTTCAGGTGAAGGTTGAGGAGGGGACTCAGTGAGTAAAGTGTTTGCTGTGCAAGTGTGAGGATATGAGTTCAAATCCCAGTGTCTACATAATTGCTAGGCAAGGCAGCACACAACTGAAGCTCTAGCACTGACAGAGTGGACATAGGAGGACAGCTAGGGCTTGCTGGCCAGCCCACATGACTGAAGTCAGAAAACAAGGCAATAGAGTGACAGAGCAGACACCTGACCTCCTTGGGGTTCTACATGGACATGCATGGGCAACTCACATGCATGCACATATAATATATGTGTGTATATGTATGTGTGTGTATATATGTGTGTGCATGCGTACACATATGTGTATGTATATATATGTGCATATATGTATATATATATGTATATATGTGCGTGTGCATATGTGTGTGCATATATATGTGTGTGTATGTATATGTGTGTATATATGCATATATATGTGTGTATGTATATATACATGTGTATATATGCATATGTATATGTGTATATATGCATATATGTATGTATATATGTCTATGTGTATATATGTATATAAATATGCACATAAAAACATATATACAAACATATATGTGTATGTCTGTGTATGTATACATGTGTATATGTGTATATACACATATATATGTATATATAAATGTGTGTATGTATATATACATGTGTGTATGTATAAATGTATGTGTGTTCATACATGTATATGTATATATATGTGCGTGCATATACATGTGTGTGTATGTGTATGTATATGTGTGTATGTATATGTGTGTATGTATATATGTATATATGTATATATTGTGAATGTGTATAGATGTATATGTAGATATACATATAAACACATATATGCAAATATATATGTGTATGTATATGTATTCATGTGTATATGTGTATAAACACATATATATGTATATATAAATGTGTGTATACATATATGCATGTGTGCATGTGTTTATGTATATGTGTGTATGCATACATGTATATGTATATATATGTGTGTGTGCATATACATGTGTGTATATGTATATGTGTGTATGTATATATGTGTATGTATATGTGTATGTGTATTTGTATGTGTATGTATATGATGTATATGTATATGTGTGTGCTGTGCACGCATAAGACCAGCAAGAGGAAAGAGGTTAATTTCCCAGAAACAGATATTGAGGGGTGGGCTGCACCATATTTGCCCCAAGCCCAGGGAGGCAGTAGCCTGAAATCCCAACCATGCCCCCACTGTAGGATGAGGGTTACCTCTTCCTTTTAGATCTGCCAAGGAAACTGTCAACATAGAAGGAAACTGTAGGGGAGTATGGCAACAAGCTGGGGGGTAATAACAGCTCCCTTAGTGGTCAGGCTCTGGGGACTCCATGTCCCTTAACCTAAGATTGCCCACTCCCGTGCCTCTTAACGTGAGATGGTCTACTCCCCACCTGGAGTTATGTTAACAATCCTCTTCTTCCATAAGAAAGTGTCCATGGCTGCACTCTGATCCTATCTCTGTTCCAGGCACAGTGTTGCTGGTGTCTGCACCAGGCATAGGGTAAGTCAGGAAAGCAAAAGAAGGCTAAGAGACCTAGAGGTGATGGAGCATCTGCTGCTCACTGGACACCACACTCAACATGGTCTTGAGTCCCAAGAACCCAGATCATTTGACAAGGGCAGCATTCAGAGGATTCAAGGGAAGGCCCATAGGTCACAAAGCAGCTATGTGGAAAAGCTGGGTTGGGTGTTCAGGTGTGTCAGAGTGTATGCCACCTTTGAACAGTCCCATCTTGGATTTAGAGCCCAATTGGGGTCAACTAGACTGGCTGGCATCAATACTTTACCCCCTTGGTCCATTCCCAAGCCCCAGGAGGACACTGACTACTGGAATGTAAACATTCTTCGTGTGGGGGAACCCCTGCTGTTATGTTTAGGCAGTGTGTAATCCCCTCACTTTGTGATCCACTCACAGGGTGGCCTCTCTGACACCCATCACAGCAGGGGCACGGCCAGTTGAACATCCTCAGAGAAGGGTAGGGTCCTCTGAGCACTGAGAACAAACAAGCGTGAGCTTCAGGATACCCAGATGCTAGAGGAAGAGATAAGAGACAAACTATCTGTGTGAACAGAGCCTCATCACCATAAGGTCAAAGTTGGGGCAGCCTCATTAGCCAGGAGGGGAAAATGAGAGAGACCTTTGGCTCAGTGGCATCATGCAAAATACCCCAGAGACAGCTGCTCAGAATATCTCTTGTTTTGGTTTCAGAAGGAGCTAGTGAAAGCCATGATTCATAGAGATTGATCTATCTATCTATCTATCTATCTATCTATCTATCTATCTATCTATCTATCTATCTATCTATCATCCATCTATTAATCATGTATTTATCAATCAATCAATCTATCATCTATATTTATCTACCTGTCTGTCTGTCTTATCTATCATCTATCTAATTTTTCTAGCGAGGGTTTCATATAACACTGGCTGGCCTTGAGCTGGCTCTGCAACCATGATGAATCTGGCCTTCCTTTCTTCCTTTAGCTTTCAGAGTTCTGAAATTCTACGTGTTAGCCACACTCCCATTTTATGGGGTGTTGAGGATCGAACCTAGAGCTGTGGGCATGCCAGGCAAGCACTCTAACTACTGAACCACATCCCTAATCCCTTCACTTGAACCCTGTTCCTTTCTTCTCGCCCAGTTTCTGACACAAGCACACACGTGTCTCCATTTTAGAACTCCTCCCCATTTTTGCATCCTGGGCCCCTCAGTACCCTCTGACCCCATCTATGGTCCTCCTAGAAATCCTGGTCCTCAGGTGCACATCAGCCCTTTTATAAAAGAAATCATGGTTTGGGGGGTTGAACTCAGGGTATTAGGAAGCCCTTGGCAGATGTTCTACCACTGGGCCATCTTTCTATCTGCCTGGGAGTGTCTCTTGATGGCTCAGGTCTACCCCTGGGGGATCTTCTGCTCCTTCAGAACTCATCAAGGATGTTTACTTGGAACTCAGATGCTGACTGGAGCATAGTGTCTTTTCTATTTGAGGGTTTCTGTCAGTTGCTAGGGTACTCAGGAAAGGCATCTTGAGAAGGCTTGGGAGTGCATAGTCCCTGGATATGGGCAAGCTTCAAAATGTGACTCTGTGTCCATGAGGAGTCAGGGGACACCGGTGTATGATTCTGGACTGAGGGGCAGGAGGGATTGTAATAGTCTATGAATTAACCTAAAAGAGGGTATCTTAAAACTCAGTGAGAGATTTGGATGGAACTGCCCTGTCAGTAAGCACTTTGGAGGGAGCTGCAATTCATTGAGACCCTTAAAGGGAGCCCCCAACTCAAGAAGGGCCTTGGAGGGAGCCCTCAAGTCAAAAAAAAGCCTAAAGCACTGCCAGAAAAAAAAATCCCCCTTGTCTATCCTCCTTAGTAGGATGGAGTTGATCCTAATGTGTACCTAAGGAAACTGAAGCTGAGAAGAGAAAGGCAGAAATACCCGTAGAGGGTAACACAGACAGGATCTGAAACAAAGCCCTTAGACTATGGAGCCTATACAGTCAGGTTTTACTTATTTATTTGTTTATTTGTTTATTTTTAAAGAAGCATTTTTAAAAATTTTTGTTTATTTTTATTTATGTTTTATATTTATTTTTATGTTTTATTTATTATGTTTTATTTATTATATTTATTTTTATGTTTATATTTATTTATTATGTTTTATATTTATTTATGCTGCTTGGGTTATTTTTATTTTACGTGGGTACTGGGAATCAAACCTGGGTCTTTCTGAAATAAGTTATGAGTGTCACCACTGAGCTGTCTATCCAGCCTCAGATAGTATCTCCTTATCTAGTTGAGTATCTGTGTGTTTGTGCATGCGTGTGCACTCGGAGATCAGAGGTCGACGTGAGGTATCTTCCATCATCCCCAGCTTTCAAAGATCTTTGTTTTGCATTTGTTTATTTATTTTGTGTGCACGCATATCAAAGCAAGCATATGGAGGAGATCACAGTGTGCTAGAATATGTTCTCTGCTTCTACCATGTGGATTTCAAGAATCAGACTCTGGCTTAGACACAGCCACTTATACTTTTGGGTTGTTTTTTTTTTTTTTTGCTTATTTTATTAATTTACATTTCAAATGTTATCCCCCTTCCCGGATTCCCCTCCACAGACTCCCTATCCCATTGCCCATCCCCCCTGCTTCTATGAGGAAGCTCCTCCCACCCACGCCCCTCCCACTCACTCACCCACTCCCTAGCATTCACCTACGTTGGGTTATTGAGTCTCCACAGGACCAAGGGCCTCCCCCTCCCACTGATACCAGATAAGGCCATCCTCTGGTACATATGCAGCTGGAGCTATGCTACTCTGGTTGGTGTTTAGTCCCTGGGAGCTCTGGGGGTGGGGGTTCTGTTTGGTTGACATTGTTGTTCTTTCTATGGGGTTGCAAAGCCCTTCAGCACCTTCAGTTCTTCTCCTCACTCCTCCATTGGGGTTCCCACGCTCAGTCTGATGGCTGCGAGCATCCGAGCATCAGTCTGCATCTGCGTTGGTCAGGCTCTGGCAAAACCTCTCAGGAGACAGCCATACTCGGACAGTCAGCAAGTGGTTCTACACTCCATTTTATTTAACGTGTGTGTATGTGTGTGTGTGTGTGTGTGACATTTTTCTCTCACACAACCTGGAGCTTCCTTCCAGGTTTGGCTAGCTGGCTTCCCAGCATGCTGGGGTTATAGACATTTACTGTGCAGGTCCAGACTACTGTGATTGACATTTTACATGGGGCTCTGAGTTCAGTTCCTTATGCTTGCATGGAAAGCACCTTACTGGTTGAGCTATTTCTCCCAAGAGCCCCCTTACCCCACCCTACCCCATGTGGGTTGGAAAGGCCACCTTCTGCCTGTCAAAGTGCACCATCATTTTTGAACTGTTTTTCAAAGATGCACTTAGTTTCTACCTAAGGGCCTTGGAGAAAGGGCTAGAAGTCTTCCCCCACCTTTTTTTTTTAAAAAAAATTGGATATTTTCTTTATTTACATTTCAAACCCTTTGCTGGTTCCCACCCCCTATCCCATCTTCCCTGCCCTGCTTCTATGAGGGTGTTCTCCCACCCACCCACCCACTACTGCCACCCCGCCCTCGAATTTCCCTACACTGGGGGAATGTGGGTAGCTGGAGACTTCAAGGTTCTCTCTGCTGGTCTGATCAGCTATAACCAAAGCCATCATGCAGGAAGGACAGGAGACAGGCTGCCTCCCAAGCCTCAGTTTCCTCCTTTGTCACAAGCAGCCATCTATGAGAAGTACCACCAGGGGGCTGCAGAGGGACGGTAGAGGGGCAAGTGCCCCCACTTAAGCCCTCTCAGCAAGACGGGGGCTGCCTGCCTGCCTGCCTGCTTTTGTCTTGACAGGAAGAGGGGGGGGATGGAGTCCAGGTCCCCCTCCTCCTGCCCATCTAGCCAAGATGAGGTGGCTGTGTGGGTGGGCGGGCAGAGGCTCTGGGGAAAACAGTGAGTCACTACCGGCCAGAGCCTGTGCGGAGCGCGTGTCCCTCCCGGCTGGAGAGAGCGGTGGCGGCAGGTTTCATGGGTAATTATGTAATTTATGAGTCTCCTGCTCCGGGCTCTGTCTGAGTCAACCCTGCTGAGTCGTGACCAAGCTGAGGCCCGGCAATGAGAGGCGCGTGGGCACAGGCTGTATCCCAGGATCTAGCCTCTGCCCTAGGGGGTTCGGCTTGTTCAGATGGAGCTGGAAGGGGGCGGGGCCCATGTGAGACCCCAGAAAGATAGGAAAGGGTATCTTTTCATGTCCCTGGTTCTTGAATCAGACTATGGGGCTGGTACGGGGGGATCGGGGGTCAGGAATCCAGGTGTGAACCCCTGCTTCGTTCTGGATGTTGCTTTCAGCAAAGGGCTTTCAGGGTAGAGACCAGAGACATCCCAGGAGGTCCCTCTTGAAAGAGACCAGACCATGCTGTTAACCCCCATGCCCCACTTAACAAAAGTCCCCCTGAATACAGACACGCAAGCATATTTACATTTTATAATATATGTTTATTATTCAAAGGGATACATACACTGAGACTTTGAAAGCCAAGAGCAGAAATCCCTCCTTCCCCCTCCCTGCTCAGTCCCCTGGGTCTGCGTACCCACCCCCTCCTCAGGTTCCTAAGCAAGGGCTGCTCAGATCTGAAATGCAAGGCTCGGGGTGGGACATGAGGCATGGGTGAGAAGTAGGGCTATGGGGACTCAGTGGATAGCACAGGGTGCATTGGGGGTGGGGGAGGGGGTATTGGATCCCACTGGCTTGTGGATAGTCTTTTGAGGTGGGCAGTGGGGAGTATCTTCTGGGGTCAGACATCTTTGTTGTTGGTAGTCGGTAGTCGTAAGCAGGAGATCCAGGGAGAGGAAAAGCAACAAACTCAGGCAGAGCAGCTACTGTGAGACAGAAGCAAAGAGACATTAGAGGGAGCCTCAAGTGTCTGAGTCACCCCAGAACCCTATAATCCCTGAGCTACCTGTGTCCCTTTCTCAGTAAGCGGCCCTGGCACACCTTCTCGAATAGTCCCTCCATCTGCAAGAAGCCACCCACCGCCCAGGACAGAAAACAGATGAAGACCCCAGGCTTTATGTGGCAAGCCCATCTCCCCCTCCCTGCCAGCATTCTCAGTCTCAACTGGTTCATCCCACCAAGCCCTCCCCGTTTCTATTTTTCCTGGCTAAAACCCTCCACAGACACCACCACACCCGGAAAGAGATAAATAAATAAAAGTAAAACAATCTCAACTGTGAAAAGCAGTCCAAATCAGAATTCTTTTCCGGCCTGAGTTAATTACACTTTAAACTGCCATGTTTACTGATGGGGATTTTGAGTTAACAGAGACGCACCCTCTTCCCCCCCCTCCCGCCCCAACTGTTTGTACAGTAAACTTTGCAGGCTGGCGGCTCCCCCAGGCCTTGGCAACCCTGCAGCTCTGGCTACCCTGCCTGCCAAGGAGAGCGTAGCAGAACCATGTATTTTTGAGTGTTAGCGAAAACGAAGCTGTCACAGATGGCAGGATTGGGGCGGGGGGGGACTGGGGTGTGTGTGTGTAGGGCTGGGATGCGTGCCTTCAACCCCGTTCTGTGCATCTTCTACACAACTTCTGCACCCCTCGTGCCCTGGGAAAACCCCAGCACTGCTCCAAGCTATAAAGAAGCTAAGTATAAATCCTGAGGGCATACACTCACCTGGGCCACTGATGGCTTCAGGTCAGGCCTTGGGGCTTGTTAATAGCCATAGGTCTCCCATGGAAGCCCCCAATGGGATGTCTCAACCTAGGATGAGCAGCTGGGAGGGAGTGTAGGCAGAGATCCTGAACATTGGCTCCCAAGGACCAATTCAGCGTCACTTGCCTAAAAAGGAATAGACCAACAAGCATTCACAGTGTCTCCGATACACCAAACCCAGGCAAGCAAAGGGACACATGGGAACAAGTTATCAGGGGCCCTTCCACAGTCTCGTTGATACACGATGAACATCCGAGGACAGTGTGTTGGGCTGGAGCGAGAAGGCTTCCTGGAGGGGGCAGGGCCTGGGGCAGCCTGCCCTCCCTCGGGGTCCCTCGCACTCACAGCCCTGCCGCCTCTGTTGGGAGGCTGCTGTTCTGTGATCCGCTAGCTGCCCTCCACGTCGCAGGGATAATGAGAAAATGACAGACGAGCCTCCAGCAGGGCCTGTGTCCCAGCCCTTAAGCCTGTCCTCGCCCATGACAAATGACCCCACCACCTCCACAGGGTCTTTTCAGCGGGCCCAGCTGTGGCATTGGCAATGTTGCTGGAGATTTATATTGCCTGCCCTTTCCCTGTTTCTTAATTTCCTCAAAAAAAGGGTGCGTTTTTATTTATTCATTCCACAAACAGTCTCTGGGCTTCCCCACAGCTATCTGTCCCTCACCTCCTTGGTGCTGGTGCCTAAGGCCATTTGATTCAAGGAAGACAGGCATTTTCTGAACATCTACAGTGAGCAGCTCAAGGGGTACACAGGTTGCCACAGCCCTTTAAGCCTTGACAAAGAAACTTTACTGACTCTATCTCTAGGACTGCCCTAGCCCATTCAGAATAGTGTGCAGCTCTCCAGATACCATCAGGTGCGCTCTCTCTCTCTCTCTCTCTCTCTCTCTCTCTCTCTCTCTCTCTCTCTCTCTCCTTGAAAATAGTAAAGGGACAGACGACAACTGGCTTAGTCTAACCACATCCTAAGAAACAACGGGATAGGAAGCAAACTGGCTCGATCACCTGCCAGGCACAGGGAAATAGCATGTGTTCTGTGACCATGGCACACTGACTGGGTTAACACACTATCTTGGAGATGGTGAATTCTCTGACCCCTGAAGGTCCCCCTGGAGGCTTTCCTCTTGTCTGCCCGAGGGACAGACATTTTCACTTGACTCACTGGATGAGCAGAGTCCTTTATTTGTCTTTTCTTCTCCTCAAACAATAGATAAATCTAGTAATTTTGCTTTTAATAAAAGTCGGCACCTAGCAGGAGGGATCACCCTCTTTGGGTCTCCAGTGAGTCTGGAGTATGTGTTCGTGTGTTGGTGATTGCTTGGCATGCCAGCTGACATTCCATCTTGCACATAATACTCCCTCGGTGGGTGAGGTACCTGGGGCTTTCCCCATCAGCGGTGAAGAGACTTGGGTAGCCTATCTGCGGCTGCTGTGCTGTGGCTGCGCTTACATTGGTGCAATTAAATAGAGAGATCGGCAGCCTTCTTGCGCGCGTTTAATATATTCCAAAGATGTGTCATTAACAGCAATTTCCATCTCCAAATGTTCCCATTTACTTAGGCCCATGCATAAAATATTAGCCCTGACAGCAGCTCAGGCCTGCCGCACAAGGGCCTCCAAGGGGCCTCTGGCTCACTGCCACAGAGGCATTCATGGAGTCGAGGGTGGGGGGTTGCGCTCAGCTGAATTTGAAGCCTAGCATGAGACCCTAGCTACAAAAGTAAAAGAAAAGACCACAGACCTGGCTGACCTGTCTGTCCCTTATTGCAGAGAGCCTCAGAAATCATTGACACACTGGGGCGGGAGGCCTCTAACAAATGCAAAGGCTATGCAGGAGCCAGCTTCCATATTTATGGAAGCAGTCACCACATCTTATGGAATTCCTGCTTCATGCTCACCACTTTCCTGGGGATTAACTTAATATGGTTTCTGCCTTTGGGGACTCTATTAGTCAATCAGCACGCTCCATTATTCTGTCACTATAGACCTGGCCTGGATCCTAAGGCTTAGAATACAGCAAAGGATAAGTCAGGGAAGTAAGACAGGAGGGAGGGAAGGGAAGAAAGCAGAAAAGGAGGGAGGGGGAGGGAGGGAGTGAAAGGGAGGAAGGGAAAAAGATGTATAGAAAAGGTCCAACCCCTGCCTTGGGAAATCTTATAGCTTTTTTTTTTTGGGGGGGGGGACAGGAAGAGGCTGGAACATGTAGCCAGTACTAGGCGGTTTGAGAGAGCAGGCACCTGGGGAGCCATAGCTAACAAGTAGTCTGAGGGTGTATCACAAAGGAACTGGACTGTGGTGTCAGGCTGCCTGCAATGGCACTGCTGAGCAGGGAACACTATCCTCCTTGGAGTCCTGAACTCCTGTGATGGGGCGGGGCAAGCTTGAGGGCTAAGGAAGAGTGTCTGTGGGGAGACAGCAACCAGGACCAGCTCCCAGAGGGAGGGGCGTGGGCAGACTCTCCTGAACATGAGGAAGAGATCTAAGAGAGACCATGTGCTAGGTCCAAGCCAGGGTGAGCAGCCACTATCTCTGTTGGAAGAGCATCTTGCTGCTGAGGAGGCTGAGAAGAGGAGAGAAAGCATGCAGGGTGAAGTGGTCAGGGTGAGGGTGCTACTTGCTCCAGTGGGGAGCAGGGATGAGGCATGCTTAATCAGAAAGAACTCTTTGGCACCATGGGGAGCCTTGCTAAATACCCCAAATCTATAGTCTGTCTTTCAAAGGCTCTTACTGGGCATGATGAGCTACTTTCTGGGGTCCCTGAGTCTCCGTCCGGGTCAAGCCTCTATGGTAAGCTCACAGGAGTCTGATAGAGCCCGAGTGTAAAGTTGGAGAAAGGATAAAGAAGTACAGACCCCTGTTGGGACCCCTGTGTGCTTGAAGCAGGGACAGAGCTTGGGTATCACTGCCTCATAGACTCAGGAGGACATTCTGTGCTGTTTCCAACAGGGTGGAACTGGGGACATGACAGGCCAAGGGATAGTCTCACATACAGACTACAGAGTCAATCTACACAAAGGCTTCTGGTGCCAGTGTCAATGCCTCAAAGTAGAAATGGTCTAGGGTAGGATATGGTACAAGAAAGGAGTGGGGCTGTGGAACAGTCATCAGATAGAAAGCAAGCATCCCAGAGACAACCTATTTCAGGTACCACCAGCATGGACTCTCTATAGGATACTTCTTCCTCTAAGATGCTCTCCTAGACTTCCCAACCCCTACCTGAGGAGATTTGATGCTCTGGGCCAGGATGAGTCTGAAACATGCTTGACCATCAGCTGTCAGCAAAGTATGTCCCTCCCCTGACACCCAGGCTCACAGAGCCAACGATAGAGAGAGGTGAGCATGCGCTGTACTGTCCTTAAGAATGGAAACTCATCACGGGCTATCTCGCCTCAGATACTAGAAACTGCCAATGTAACCGACTGGCCTGGATCTTCCCTAAGTATTATGCCATCCCTCCAAGCCCTCGTGATACTGGGAGGTGCCCAGGGTGCAGGGCATGCAGGCATGCAGCCCTCAGTGGAACGCCTTTAGACAGGGACAAACACCCACACTTGTGGTGGGCGAGAGGCATGGAAGGTAGACAGATTCCAGTCATCCACCGCACCTCAGGCCAATGCTTCGTGGCCCAGCCTACGAGGTTGGTGTGATCCTCGGGATGGAGGTGGAGTTGAGGTTCGGTGAAGAGGGGTGACAAAGCGTCATACAGAGTCCATGCATTTACCTACCGGGCAGCGGTGTGACACCTGGTATGTACTGCCGAGTGACCGGAGTGGCAGGTGGTATTGAAAACAGGCCATCTGTGTTATATTCGTCATTAATAAAGCGAACTCACCACAGACAACCTCTCCTCAAGTACCCAGTGTTGACCACAGCAACCCTGGAGCTGGAATCACCACCTGAAGCTGTTCCTGGGGGAGGGGGGGAAGGGGGATTGCAGATGAATGGTGAGAAGAACTGAACACACACAGCATACAGCCTGTCCCACCCAATCCAGCCCCCCCCACCCCGCTTAGGCAGCAACCTACAAGCACCATGCTGCCCCCACCCCCACGAGGGCTGCAACTCCAAGAGCTTCTCCAAGCTGAGCGTTGATACTGAGAAAAGATCAACCATGTATTATTCGAAGTCAGCCAAGCGAATATAACACGGTCGATCTCCCTTCAAGTACCAGCAGAGGTGTTGAGCTGAGGTAGTGACATCCTGGGCGCGGGCTGCAGCGGGCACCGACGGCTAGTGGACCAGGTGAAGTACATTAGAAACAATTACTTTCCAGCTGGTCGACCATCCGTCCCATACCCCAGAGCAGAGATGAGTCCATGTTCCTTCCCTGAGGTGCTGGGCCTCCTATCGGCCTCCCTGGAGGGATTTGATACCGAAAAGGGGTTCACCGAGCAACATTCGTCCTCCAGATGCAAAGTTGCTCGGGTAACCTCTCTCCGAGTACCATGGAGAGGCTCGGATGCTCAGAACGAGGCCGATGGCTGCGTTTCCAGAAGAACCATCCCGGAGCCCCTCAGAGTTTATACCT
The DNA here is from genome assembly GCF_004785775.1 of Grammomys surdaster. Taxonomy (NCBI): domain Eukaryota; kingdom Metazoa; phylum Chordata; class Mammalia; order Rodentia; family Muridae; genus Grammomys; species Grammomys surdaster. The sequence continues at coordinate 5,384,332 of NW_021604602.1, read as the reverse complement.
CCCCATTGAGCAAGGAAGCACCCTCTACCATATGAGAGCAATTATCCCATCACCTCCCCAGTTCAATCTACCATACTTTCACCTCCCCAGAATGACTATCTAGAGCCTTCCCAGATGCCAACCCTGAGACCCAGGTAGAGAGGAGCTGACTCAGAGCAGAAGCAGGCACAGAACTCTGCCCACACTAACTCTCCCTTGTAAGCCGGAGAGAGGGATGCTCTAAGACCTTGTGAACATAGCACACCCCACCCTCCTAGAGATGATGCCTTCCAGAAACAAGAAGGCAGTGACTGCATCATCCAGAGATGCTCTTCCTTGGGGCCAACCACTGCAGCCTCATAACCCTGACATCCCCGCCCTATCACCCAACCCCCCCAACAGTGATGTCATAGCAAGAACTGTTTGACCATTCAACCCCATAAACCAAGCAAATAAAGCTTCCAAGATAAACATGGAGGGAGGAGAGAAAAAACAATCGAAGGAAATCCCACACGGTCCCTTCTTGACAACATGTAGGGCAGCCCCGCACAGGCACGTCACAGAGAGGGTTATCCGGTAAGGGTCAGGATCCATTGACTTAGGCCATAAGCAGAGTATGGATTCTGTGTTCGCCACTCGTTTTCAAAATCTTGGAGTGTGACCAACATCAGAATCCCTTCTCTGATTTTGGCAAGAGTTCACGCAGGCTTCTAGCCTTGCGGCAGGGCGGCAAGAGACCGGTCACATGCAGTGTGTCATACGGGGAAAAGACGCCACCGGGCAGCTTCGTCTAGGTGTCCTGGAAACTAACCTGTGGAACAGAGGCTCTTCCCCCAGCTGACATCACCTCCTGGAAATGTTCCTAAGAACCATACAGTGGCAATGATGGTAGCTAGCAGTAGATACAACATCCAGTCAACAGCATGTGGAAGTTTGTCTAGGTTCTTCCTCCAAGTACCTGTCCTAGAGACAGCTCCAGCCACTGACCAGCTCAAGACAATGAGGTAGCCTCTGAGGTTCTTTGAGGTAAAGATCCTTTTGGAAAGAGAGCCACCATGAAACCCCAGGTGCCTATCATACCCCAGATGGTGTATTAGATTTTGGATACATCGACTTTATGATGATCTCCCAAATGGGGCCAGCCTCCAGGCCAATGGGCATGTCTTAAAGCCTAGCACTGGAAGCTGGTTACATGGAAACCCAAAGAAGGGCAGGCCCTAAAATGTTCCAGGTACCAACTGCTCTGGAAGAGAAGACTCCATTGAGCATGGAGTATCCACCCCACCCCAGAACCAGTGTCTTACCCAGAATGTTTCACGAGGATAGAGGAAAACAAAGAAGGCTGCTCATCAGGTATATGCTTTGGCATCGGTACCCAGTCACATCCTCAGACGACCAGTACTCCAGTCAGCACGTCTGTCTAGGAAGTTCTCTGTAAAGGTTTGGGATGGAAAAATAAAGTTTAGGCACACAAAGAACCTGTCCTGTGACCAGGTCTTCCTTCTACTCCAGGAGCTCTAGTCTAATCTCATGGAGTTCCCCATCTGACCAAACACTGTACCTGCATTGATTTTCATAAAAACACGCTTTTCTTTTCTTTCTTTCTTTCTTTTTTTTTTTTAAAGTAAATTCCATTAAACTAATCCAATTCCCTGCTTAGCTTCCTTGACTGTGCTGTTGGGCCATTTTCATTTCTTTTATTTCCCTCGCTATTTCCTCAAATCATTTTCATTAGGATCAATTCTTTCCCATTTAAAAATCTGAACGATGATTTGATTCCTCGATGTGCGTTCATCTCCCACAAATATTACTGCTCACAGCATCCGCCACTATTGAAGCTGCCCCTTGCGGCTACATGCTGCCCCATGTCTACAGAGTACTGTTTCCCCAGGTCAAATGTCATAGCTAAAATGTTGTCAAGAAAATTGGATTCTTCTGCCAATTTGTAGTCAATTGAACACATTTTCCTCCGAGCCATTCTGGTAGTTTGTGGTGTTATTTTGTGATTATTTTTATCACTATTATTTAATGTAAACGGGATGAAATGCTGGTTGCCTCTATTCATTTCCTAACCCATCCAAAAATGGAGAACAAGGTTCTGTGAACGATGAGGAAGAAAGAGAAGCAGACAGAATTGGGTTGAGGGAGTAGGGCAGGGGAGAAAACAGATTCGACATGAGCGCTCCTGACCCAGTGAGTTGGGGAGAGGAAGGGTATGAGGAGGGAAGGCGGCCATTATCTTTGACACTGTCAAAGGAGAGAATTTGTTTAGTCAAGGTGCCTTCAGAGTTGAGATAGAACAGCTAGTGTGTCTGCAACTAGGGGGCCTAGGTGCTGGTATAACAAAGAGGATTTGGGCTGAGAAGACCTGAGGAAGAGACACATTGCACCTCTCCATTGGTTCCTGGGACTACGCGTCTGGTCACATGGTATTGTCTTAGCCACATCCTTTCCTGTCCATACCTATATCCACACCATCCAGTCTAGCACATGACATACACAGAGACCCAGAACTTTTTATTTTATCCCCAATGCCACCCAAGCAGGCTTTGATACTCAAACAAAAGTTGCCTTTGTGTGATTCAACATCAATAAAGCGAATTCACCAAGGGCAACCTCTGCTCAAGAATCAAACGTCAGCACAGGCCGAGAGTAGTGCAGGGCGCCTCTTCCCCAGGCAGCACTGCCTCCCTCAGCTCTGGCTCCCTGACTCCCACCCTCTAGGGAGGCTGGCGTTACCTCCGATAAGCCCCCATGGACTGGCTTGCAGAGTTCTCTCCTGCCTATGCGTGGACAGAGACTTATACAAATGTCCAGGCTTTGGCCAGATACTGGTCACTCACCCAGAAGCACATGGGACACCAAGTCTGAATCCCAAAGTCTTTCTCTCCCAGAGAAGTCCTGAGGTAGGTTTGACATAGAAGAAACCATGACTCTCTGTGTAGTAGTATCCATCCTGCCCACCAATGAAGGCTGACCTAAAAGTGGATGACCCCCTTTCCAAGGCAGCATCCCGAGAGGACAGCAAGACCCCACAGACAAACCAGCAGCATCAGGGCACAAGGCTTCTGGACTGTCCTCCATTCTCTCCGGCTTCCAAGAGGCCTCAAAGAGGGTTCAACAAAGAAAGCATGTCAAACTGCCATTCATTCAGCGCCATTCGTACCGTGTGCACCTACAAGCATTAGACGAGGATTCTTGGCTCAGGGAACCTGTGTTCCAGAGGTGGGAAGAGATCCACAGAGTAACTACATTCATGCAACAACCATCATTATAAAAGCCAATGGTTTTTCAATTTTTCTGGGGGAAGCCAGGCACATTCAGCGCGTATACATACCTTACTTATTAAGTAGCCATTAACACTCTCAGACAGACAAACGGAGGCACAGACAGATGACAGGCTGACTCATTCAAGGTCACACCATTAGCAAGCATCAGGTGGTAATGAATGCTGCTGAGTCCTCTCCTTCCCAAGGGACACTGAAGCAGGCAAAGGACATCAGCATTCTCATGTCACTAAATGTCACTGTGAGACGTCTCTCCCCATTCACCAGCCTGAGAGCTGTTTCTACTTCCTTGAGATTACCCCTGGACTGGTGAAACTGGTAAGGAATGAGTTGTAGTTAAATTGTGGTTAACACCACCCCATGGGTGAACGAAATTTGTTCTTATCTGCAGTATGCCTAAATCTTTGATGTTTTCTCATCTAAATACAGAGTACACAATGTACTCTGTTCTTTACAACCATGGCCAGACAACCACAGAGTCACTGAAATAGTCACTGTCATTTCTGGGAAATCTTACTTTGACAACCAGGTGACATAAGTCCCAGGAAAAGCACTTAGTACAGGGAACAATTTATTTCCTTAACCCACACAGTCGGAGAAGCTCTCCCAGGAAGATTTTAGTGCCGAAAGGAGATTGGCCATGTAATACTCATCATAAAAAAAATGAACACACCATGGACAACCTCCATTCGAACACTTGATTTCGAGAGCTTGTGTTGGTACATCTCAGGCAGCAGGCCTGAAGATAGAGTCCCTGAGAGTTGGGCAGATGGCTATATATTCTAGCCATATGACACATGCCCTGTGGCCTAGGGCCACTTCTTGTCACCTGCTTGTGGTTAGTTAATGTCACTGTCCAGAAGTCATCATGGAGGGGTTTGCCACGCCCACATGGGTGTGTCCTAGAGTGGGAAGGTTTCTTTCAGAACAACACTAAGGAATGCCACTGCCTCTTCTAGTGAGCCCAGACTGCATGGCCAGAGGGGCTGATGTAAACATCGGAGTAGAGGCTGTGAACACAATTCCTAGTTCAGACCTTGGCCTTTCCCTAAGGTGTTTGAGGGCCACATTTTATACCTTAGAAGGTAGATTATATGTGATTTGTCAAAGAAAGAAAGTGAATGACTACAGAACACTTCACCTCATTCCAAAGTAGGTACCTCCCTCCCTGAGTCCACCAAAGAACCAGGGACACACTGCGTGCTGACAGCATTCCTCTTACTAGATCTACCCATGGTGAATGATCCCTTCACTTACCCTGGAGAGACGCTAACACCACAGTCCCACCCCAGAAATTCCTCCAAGGCGGGATTTGGTACTGAAAAATAGGTCAACCGTGTATGATTCGTCACAAGTAAAGCGAAGGCAACACGGATAACCTATCTCCAAGCACCGCACATGGGTACCAGCATCTCTTCTCTGAAGCTGGCTTCCTCCAGGAAGTCCCCCAAGCACAGTGAACACAGCAGGTTACTGCGTTGACTGAGAGAGGGCTTGAGAAGGCATCACATACCCCACATCCAACCCATTCCCCCTGAAGCCCATGGTCATCTATAGCCTTGGCCCGATTGCCCAGGCTACAGTGTCTAAGGGTCCTTCTGGGGTCAGGTGATGGAGGCCCTAGATGCACAGATTTCATTCTGGTCATCATAGGAGCGGAGAGTCCCTGGCTTCACACTGGCATTGAGGCAAAGAGCAATGACCCTCACCTTACATAGGCTTTGTGTCTAGGGATTCCCTACAGAGCTCACAGAGGGGACAACTCTGCAAAAACTCATCATAAAAATAAGGTCAGCATTAAATGGCAGTGACCCTCGAATCATGGCCTCATCCCTCGGGGTAAGCAAACTTTCATGGTGTCTTCCTAACAATAGATTGTACTTCTTAGCTAATGGTTCACTGAACATGAGATAACAAAGAAATGAACAAACAAGACTTGCTTGGTTGACAGTAAATTCACATAGCTACCGAATGACAGTGGGCCCATGTCTACCCCAGAACCTGCCTGATGATGGTGGGTCCATGTCCATCTTAGACCTTGCCCGATGGCAGGCAGTGAGTCTCCATTCACCCCAGAAGCTGGCATTTCAATTAGGCATCCTGTCAAGGTGGAAAATAGCAATGAGAAAGGGGTTCTGATGCCTTGAACTAAACAAATTCATGATGCAAATGACACCAGAGAGGGTCACAGTGAAGATGGCAGCAGGGGATGGGCAGAGGACTAACTAAAGAACAATACAGAAAACTTGGATTTTTTTTTTAAACCAAGAAGAACTCAAGAGAGCATCTTTTGAATGATACAACTAACTCTAATAAAGAAGGAATAAAAATTACAATTGAGAAAAAAAACATACAGGAAAATACTGGCAGGGTTATCATCTGGTAAAGTTACCAGTGTTCAATAGGAAAGTCTTAGAACACCAAAAAAATGAGAAAGAAATGTAGTTTGGAAATCAGGTGTCAAACAGGCTATCCTAAAGCTATGACCAGCAGACAGCAAACGAGAGAAAGAATCCATGGATATTTCCCAGGTTAATCCACTGTTCAGCTAAAGGCCTAGCCCAGTAACAAGAATACATAGGAAAACCTCCACAAATGTGTAAAACTCCTGGGGAGTCCCTCACCCGCAACCTCAAGTCAGTTGGTGTGTAATGCACAGCTACAAATGAAAGAAAGGAAGACCCTTGTGAGTTAAGGAAGAGAGAACGTAACTCCGAACATACTTTCAGCCTGTCCTGCAGGGACCTATGTGAACCATACTGGAGGTTATGCTAGTTACAGGTTCACAGGACATAGAATCAAAAGGTCAATGTGATCAAGAACAGAGGCTGGCTTGGTTATGCCTCAGTGAGTGAGTTTTCTCTGTGCGTGTGTGAAGGGTTTCACCCCCCATTTTGGAGAAAAGAAAAAAGAAGAGGAGAGGGAACATCAGGGAGGGGACAGGAAGAGGAGGAAGGGTAGTGTCTGGGAGCCACTCTTGGAGAAATGACAAAAATCCTCCTTGCATTGAGAGATGAATTAAGAGCTGAGAAATAGAAGCCCCCTTTTCAAGAAAACAAGTGGTCAACGGGGAAGCTATCTGTAATACTGAGGACCCATCTTAAACACTTGCACATTTTTCATCAATAGAAAAATTTTCATCACATGCACATTTTTCATCAATAGAAAAATTAAAATGCATTATAATGGTAAAGAAAGCAACGTGGGGCATTTCATGTCTGCAGCAGTCAGAAGCAGCAGAGTCTGGTCCAAACTACTTAGTGCTTTCAACTTCACTTTTCTCAGCTGTGTTGGGATCTTTCAGGAGACATCTATTAAGTCTTCCTGTCATTGTTCCTTAGGTTAAGCGCAAGTGAAATGATAATTTATATTTTAAATAAAATGATTAGACACAGGGTAGATTTATCCTGTGAAATAGTTTTCCCTTTACCTCCCTTTCCATTTATATATAAGTCTCAGGAAGGAGTTAGAAATTCCTGAAGTTATTTATGTGTGGGTAGAAACTTTTCTAATTTCTTTAATTTAATTGCTTCATATTGCTTTTATTTTTTTCGTGAGCATATATCTTTTTAATAAATATAGTAATAAGTAGAATAAATTCTCTTTTGACAAAGAAAATGGAGAAATGGAGAATAGTTCTTCCACTGTCCTCAATTTTTTTTTGATATCTCAGCCTACAGGCAAGGAAAATCACTCACTCACTTACATCACCACCCCTAAAAATGCTGATTCCTGGACCCCATTCCAGAAGTTCTCAACAGGTCTAAGAAATCCTCCTTCTAAGACAAGATTTGCTAGTGGAAGGGGGGATGGGGCAAAATTTATTACTTTTCTTTACAAATAGATTAAAAAAAAAGCCAGAGGTACCATGAGTGCCACCACATCCACGCCTTAAGTTTGTAACATGGGTATCTTCCTCTGTGCTGGCAATGCCCTCTATGAAGGGACTGGATGGAGTCAGGAAACTGGAGGTGACCACATGTTCAAGGATGATGGTACAAAGCCCAACATGAAAGTGGCTTCCTCACGACTGGTATCGGGTCCAAGGAAACACCTGGTGAGATGTGGTACAAAAAAGAGGACCACCCTATATTGGGCATCATTAAATAATGCAAACTCACTATGGACAACCTCCCTCCAAATACCAGGGGATGGGACTTCTCACGGCACTCTTGCATCTTCTTTTCAGTGGGGCACCTTGGGAGTAGCCTCTGAGAGTGGACAGGACCCCGAGTGGCTTTAAGTACCAATCAGACCCATGCTCTCTGGCCAACCTCTGGTTTATCGGTCCAAATAAGTACCAAGAGGAAGGTGATTTTGATTTGTCATGCAATGGTTACTAAGTCAAAGGTGGCAGAGCCATACCCACAGCAAACCACAAGCTTGCAAAGCAGGTTGCCCTGGGGATGCTTGATGAAGGTGAGGTCACCTTCAAAGACTTCACTTGAGGGTATGGAATGGCTACAGATAACTCAACATAGGCTCACAATGCCCTGGTTCCCATTCTATTCTGTATCCTAACCATGGCTGCTTCTAGTTGTTCTCCCATGGTAGAATTAGGTACTAATAAAAAACAGAAGCTAGCCAGCGTATTTCAACATTTAAACAGAATCTCCCAACAGAGTCTCTGGTCTTTCTAAAAATCAGAGATGTCCTAGGAAGTCATGAGAGGGTTAGCTTAGACACTGGGTTTAATCTGTGAAATATGCAATTGGATGAAGGCACTTGTCACAGGGTCAGCCATCCAGAAACCCACCTTAAGAACGGTACTGGCTCAAGAAGACATCTGTGGTAGAGTTTGACACTAGAAGAGAGGAGAGCCGTGTATGACTCGTTTAGATGAATCGAATTCATCACGGCCAGCCTCTCTCCAAGTATCACACATGATCACTGGCGAAGAACACATCGACTCTCTTGAAGAGGTGAATGCTTCCACTGTCCTGTGAAGAAGGGGTGGGACAGCATTGGGTAGTGGGCCGAGCCGAGTGACATACACCTGCGTTAAGTGCATGCTCACCCGAGGCACACTTACCTGAAAGGGAGATGATGATGGCATTGAATCTGGCTAGTCCTCCTGGACCAGAGGGGGCGCCATTCCACAGTTTCCATGAAGGAAAGGTATTCTGGGAGTTCCGGTGATAGTGTGGTGATGTCCGGACAACCAGGACTGTTTCTCAAGGTTGGTTTCATCTCACAGATTCTTCTGCAGAGAGACAAGATATTGAGGTTAGACAACCAGAAGATAGATCCATCAGATAAGTAAGGCACATGCTTAGTAAAGTACAATTCAGTCACACACCCAGGAGAGAAGGGACTTCAGGTCCCTCATGGGAAGTCAACATCATGTCCACATCTGAAGTCAACATTTCAAGTAGGCTGTGATAATGATGCAGCGGCTACCACGGATGCCTCATGGCATCTTATGTAAACATACACCCCTAAGACCACAGTTCATCCTGGTCCACTGAGCAGGCATAGCCATCAAGTCCATTGACATCCCCAAACTTGGCCGGATCTCTGCAAAGTCTTCTTTGAGTGGAATTGATGCTGAGGGTTGGTGACTAGGTGGCCCACAGGGTGAACAGAGTGCACGCCCCTCTGGTCAACCAGTCACACACCCTGAATGGTGCTGGCACCAACATCTCTTCCGGAAGATGACCTCTTTTCAGAGTCTTGTGAGCTGATACTGGGGGCAGAGCCACAGCTGCCTTACCAAGGTTGGCATGGACCACGGATGAGAGGCCTACAGGTGGAGCCGTTGCTCAGGTAACCCGACCAGGTGACTTACAGCTAGCACAAGCATACTGTCCGTGGCCAAACATCCATACTTGGCTTCTCTACCAGCTTGACTGAACCGCCATCTTTCTGCAAGTTGATCATCATGTCCAGGAAATCCTTAGAGGTAGCATTTGGTACTGAAAAAAGTGTTGTCCGTGAATGATTCGGCACAAGTAAAGCGAATCCACCACGAACAACTTCTCTTCAAGTACCACAGAAAAGCAGAGACAAGACAGACAAAGGGCCCCTTCCATTTCTCCAAGGGCTATGGTTTCCAACCACCAACCTGCAGGCAGATTGGATGCTGAGTGTTAGTGAGGTGGGGGGGACAAGTGCTCTAGAAACACACTGGAGTAGGGCAGGGGTGGCCACTCACCTCCCTTGCAGTGATGCTGCCATTGTCCCCTTTCTCTGTCGTCCTTGCTTCTAGAGTCTACACTGGGAGGTTTTGCAGATGAGAAGGGGAGCCCACTTGCTGCAGGTCAGGAGTCCTCTGCAGGTATATAGACCCTGGGGTGTGTGAATGGGGACTTGGATTTCTCCAGGGTGCACATATGGTTGGCCACCAGCCACATCAAGCTCCTGAGGGGGACTACAAAAGTCCCACTGCAGAGAAGCCCAAGCGAGGCTACTAGAATCCTCAGATGGATCAAGAAAAGGTTCGCTGAACTCATCATGATCCCAGGAGATCCTCCATTCCCACTTCTAGTGTGCCACCACTAGAAATCATTTTTTCAAGAAAAACACTATCACAAATGGCTTACCCAACTCCTAGAAGCAAACTTGTATAAGTAGGACCAGGTACCATTTCCAGATTCTAGGGGCTAGCCTCTGGGAGGCTAACTATTCCTTAGGGTAGCTTTCCAAAGCTCTAGTAAGAACCTATCTCCCACCCTTCCATGCCCCACCTGCCCCCGGGTTCCATCAGACATGTACACAAGCAAAGTCCCTCGAGGCTTCACTTCTTTTCCCTAGGTCCACCTTTCACCCTGACGGAAACCTGGCTCTCTCCTGAGGACATGGAAATTGTTCGTCTTATCTCCCACAGTTCGAGCTAGGAGTAGGTGGTGCCCCACCTCTTTCTGGCTTCCCAGTTTTATAACCCACTTGTTGATATGTTATCGACCTCCAGAACAGTGGTCTTAGGACTCACACACTTCCTGATACCCTTGCTTCCACCTTAACCAGCCTCTCAGACCTCCCCGGGTCATTGTGTTAGCTGAGATAGCCATGATGCCAGTGAGGATGCTCCCTGCAGCCCACTGAGTCCCTTGAGGACCTGGGTTCCACAACGTCACACTTGTACTACCTTGGGCCCCTCCTCTTCCTACATGCTCAAATCTGATGTTGGCTCATCCAATCCCTAGGTACACCTGCTAGCCCTACTTTGAAGGTAACTCAGAGTCTCCACAATGGGAAGATCTCTCATTCTGGTGATATCTTTATCAGCTCTCTATAATCTGTACAACAACCCACGTGGACTCTCTTGTCACTGTCCTTGACTAATTTGTGGAGCATGAAGATGGGATATTAATGAAAATTTAACTTTTTAAAAAAATATATCAAAATACCCAAAGAGGGTCATGGGAAGGCATCAGCCTTTTCCCAGCATCAGTCAGGAGAACAACCCTCCCATAGATAAGCAAGGCCAAGTGCCAGGCAACAGAAACAAAACTCAGGTATTTCCCAGCGAACCCTGCACTATGAAGCAAGACAGCCAGAAAGCCTTCTTCAGCAAGATGTGTCAGTTAAAGAATCTTCTCTGGAGCAAAAGCAATAAGGGTGAGCACTGAAGTGCCAGCTGATATGGCTCTACCAGGGATGATATGGCTCTACCAGGGAAACACCAGGACATCCTCACACTGGCCTGTCTCAATAGACCCATTCAAATCACCGAAGAGCAAGGTTTACCAAAATCAGGAAACAGACATTATCTGCGGTGTGAGTGTCTCCCTCCCACGAGGGTTGGTACTGATACCAGCACCCTCTAGAATATCACAACCCTTTCCTCAGTGCTTAGACTCTTGCCAGGAAGCACAGGTACTGCTATGCATCATAATGGAAGTGTGTGACTGGAATTGTACATACCTGGACTAGCTACTGAAGCTAAGTTCTCCTCATGGAAGGTGCCATGCAGTCCGGAGTGGCCTCTACAGCAGCAGTGAGAACGGGTTTAGCATTGTATACCAGCGTAAATAAAGCTAAAAGCATAGGAATTACCGCTTTGCAAGCACCAAGCGTGACCAATCTGTGGGCTCCACTTTCTCAGGGCCATCCATCATCCAGGAAGTCTTCCTAAGAATGGATTGAGGATCAAATGTTAAGAGAATTGGTCACACTCCTTGCTTTTCCCTCTAGCCAAGTGAACAACTGTCCCTTAGCTGGCTGAGGTCAATAAGGTCAATATTCCCTTAAAGGACTCACTATCAAGAAAGCTAACCATGGATTTGGGGATGGGAGGCTGGGAGTCCTGAATAGATGGTTCAGGAGTTAATGCTCTTTCGGAAGAACTGGGTTCAGTTCCCAGAACCCACAAGGCTGCCTTACAACCATCCATGAGTCTAGGTCCAGAGGACTGAATGTCCTTCTCTGATTCTGCAGGCTCCCCATACACATGATAGACACACATATGTTCAGGTTTACATAGAAAAACAAAATAAAAAGATTCAAAAGGAAAGAGAGCAAACTCTGAGCTCTGCATAGCCCATTCCCAAAGTCTGAGGCAGGGAGATTGTCATGTGTTCAATACTGGGGGCCCTACTAGGGTAGCCTGGGTGCTGAGAGCATGGAACAAAGAAGCCTGTGACCTTCACCAGCATGTCCTGTGGCTTCTGGCCATCATTTCTTCCTGGGCTTTGGGATTCCTTCTGAGAATCTCTTACACAGACAGGCCATTTAGTATGCACTTTTGGTAGCTGATAGTACTTCTCTCTGGCAAAGAGAAGACACAAGGGTAAGAGAGCTGAAGCATCCTGGCCTCAGAAGTGCCCTAAAGATGGAGTGTATAGGCTATAGGCTGTCAGATATCCCTAGCACCTGGGTTTACCTGGGCCCAATATACTCTCACATACCTCAAGACAAGCCCGATAGGGCTCTAGCATGAAGCTGGCATCCATCTTGAACTGATTCCATCCAGGACTGGTCATCACAAAGGGAAGAATCAGCTAGGGGACAGGATCTGGGCTTCCTGTCCCCCACCACCATCATCCCTGAAGGTGAGAAGCCCAGAGAACAGCATCCTTCCTTATAGTTGGGGATATAAGGCAACCTCCCTCTTCCAGAATCCAAAAAGGCTAGGTTCTCCTTACCTTTTTTGTGTGATCTCCCCCAGCACAAAAAGGAAGGAATCAAGTCTCTTCCAGAGCCAAACAGCAGGACAGGAAGCTTCATCAGGGTAGTCACTACACCTTGCTGGTGTCTAACAGAGGAGGAAGTGGACAAGGACAGGACCTGAGTGAGAACAAAGGAACAGGCTCAAGTTGGCTTGTCTTTTCCAAGCCTGAATTCCAAGAATATTTTTGAATGGGTGGAACCCTGAAAACCAAACTGTCCCCAGGGGAGATGTGACTACTTCTCAAGCATCTCATGGCTTCTTCCCACTGCCTAGCCATCCAGAAAGGATTTGGTCCACATCCTCTGGCTGGGGAAGGCTGTAGTCCTGGCATCAGCTCACCCTTCAAGTGCATCCTGGCCCTGAAAACTGATAGAAGAAATGAAGAGTATTTGGAAAAGCACAGCGAGTCCACTGCATGCAGGACCAAGCTTCTCTGGGGTCTTCTCTATCAGTAATATCCAAATAGCATCCTAAACGAGCTGAAGGGCTCATCTGAGGCTCACACACAGCACACAGTCTCACATCTCTTCTGCAGGAAGCCCTTCAAAAAAGCAGAGTTTGATATTCAAAAGGAGGCCAACTGTGTCTCCTTCACAATAAGCAAACAGAACATGAATGACCTGAAATATCCTCAGAGAGCTCCAAAAGACAAACCAGGGCCTCTTGTCTACTGTCATCTTTGCCTCCAGAAGATTCTTCCCAGGACAAATTGGATCCCTCATCTAAGAGGTGAATACCCATAGCCTGTCAAGAAAGCACATGAGCTGATATCAACCACTCACAGCTACACATTGGTCTTAGGGCCAAGATATGGTCTTACAGAAAAACCCATACCCACAAGAGGCAGGTTCAGGAATCTTCCTAAAGTAGATAAATTTAGAAAAGAAATGGAAATCTATTCTGGTCCTTCCTGAGAGGTAAGCTGGATGACAAGAAGCCAGCAGCTGGTGGAATATCTTAGGAGGGCAATGGCATCATGGGTATTACCTCTTTCTATGACATGGAGTGTTGCTGGTAGATACAACAGCTAGGAATCTTGCTGCCCCAGAAGCTGTGGTTCCAGGCACTGCTCCATAGAATTGACTGGAAATAGAGGGTTACAGAGTCAGATTGCCTCAGTCATCAATAACCTGGTGCTGACAACTCCTGCAGGGAGCTGACATAGGCTGCCCCTCCCTGAAGTAACTCTTACATCTGGGAAGCCCATGGAAGCATGATTTGATTTGTAAGAATAATCACATGTCATTTGTACAGAAGGTAGCCTTTCACAACTGACCACAGTTCGATCATCAGAAGGTAGCATATTGACTCAATGCTCACTCATGATGGATAATGCAGGGTGGATGGAGGAGATGGACCAGGCACGAAACAAGGAACATGCAACATCACCTCCAGCCCCCAGTGGCTACACGTGTTGTCCACAGACTGGCAGCATTAGCATCACTTGAGAGCTTGCTAAAAATGCAGAATCTTGGTCCCTCAATCAGAATCTGCTTTTTAACAAGATCCCTAGGTGACGAATATCTTAGCAGCACTGAACAGTTTGAGAGCCCCAACTCTAACCAACAATTTATACAAGCGTGCATGCATATGCACACACACACACACACACACACACACACACACACACACACACACACACACCAGGTTATGGAATGAGCTGAAATGGGATGTTATTGACCAGATATGTCTAAGAACATCTCAGCCCAAAAGAAGCCATACCGTGCCTAACATGAATAAGCCATAGGAGCACATAGAGAGAGTGACGTAAAGCAGTGGCGACGGCAGGAAGTATCCTTATTAACACCTGTATTAACCACAGGAAGTCCATGCTCAGAATGGATGCTGAGGAGAGTGGGTGCTGGACCTAGAAGACCCTGGCCACATTCTGTTTACCTAAAGAGATGTTTGACCCAGTATCTTTCCAAGGAGTTCCTCTGAACTAAGACTTAACCAGCAACAACAGACAGGTGAGTTACTCTCAGTGTTCTCCAGACCAATCACAAAGAACCAAGTCACCGAAGCTGTTGTCACCTCAAAGCTGTCAGTGTGAGAGCACATGGGGAGGTGGGGGTGCATTCTGAGGTCACTGCATATGTTAAGAGGAAGTATCAATAAATTCTTCCTCTTCTGACCTAGAGGAATGACCAATATTCATTAGCTTAAGACACCACTGTGCTCTAGAACCTTCTGATGCAAATTCAGATACGGGACAAACAATGGTTACCCCATATTAATCATCGTAAACATAAAGAACACACTACGGACAGCCATTCTTTAAGTGGCAGAGAACCACAGCCATGGAGAAAAGTATCTTCAGTATCTTCTCCAAGGGCAGGGGCCCCTCTAGATCTCTCATGGTCCAGACCACATGATTAGCAGGCCACTGGAGCCAGTCACACTCGGTCTGACCCCAGTGACTACCTCTGAGACTGGTTTCCCATTTAAAAAAAAAAAAGCATGATTTGCTGAGTCATGAAAACTGTGCTATCTAACCATGACCAAGCCAAATAGGAACCCCCTGGACCCTTTAGACAAGGTCCTGAGGTGAGATCAGAGTGCACCTCCTATACATCAGCCATGTGTCTTCTTGCCTTGTGGCCAGGTAAGGCTCATCCATGTAGCATGCAGCATGCACCTCGTTCCACAACCGTCTTGTCATCCCGGAAGTCCACCAGGGCAGTATTTGATACTCAAAAAGAAATTATCCTTGTATGATTCATCCAAAAGAGCAAACACATCAAGGATAATTTCTCCTCAAGTATGAAACAGTAGCACAGCAGGAATACCAGCATCTCTGGGCCTCTTGGGAGTGACCACCACTCCTCACTCCTGGCTGCACCCAACACATCCATGCACCATGCATGCACTACTACCGATGGCTATTCTAAGTACCAGGGAGGTGGGATGCTATAGAAATGACTTCCCATTCAGCATGGCAACCTCACATCAGCATCTTCTAAGGGTGATGGTGGCTGGAGTCGGGAAGCAAGGCAGTGTCCATCTTAAGAGGAACGAGCGTTGTGGGTGGGCTTGCTGACCCCACTGCATGGCTCCTGTTCTAGAAGCTACTATAGACATGACGTCATTGCTGAGCACTGGCAAGTTTCACTAGTCTCCTTGTAAGTCCAGCACAAACTCTAAGCTCCAACACCCACTCACATATCTGACAGAGAATGTCTGTCTCAACGTTGGCTCCCAAATCCGAGGAGAGGTTGCCACCACCACAGCTGCCAGCAGTTAGCTCACAGCACACAGAGTCTGGGCACATGGTCAATGATAAGCCTAGTCCCTAGGGGAGCCCAATCGTTCCCAGCCCCGGGAGACATATCCATCGAACCCCAATATGACCCCAATGTGACACACGAGACAGGGAGCATAACACGGTGACACCCTTGTCCAAGGATGTGTGATGAAAAGTGTCAGTGGCAGGATCCAGGCGCGTGGAGCCAGGCTGTAACGTCTGCGCACTTGATACTGAAAAAGTGGATGACCCTGTACGATTCGGCATGAGTGAAGCGAAGAGAACAGGGGTAACCACTCTCCAAGTACCAAAGCTCGGCCTGGAAAGGAAAGCCACTGCCTCGGGTAGATGTGCTACGTCTTCCAGGTGAGGTCCTGGGGACGAATTAGACGCTGAGCGTTAGCAGACCAGGTCACACGCACCAAGCAAGAACATGCACACTTGGGTACCATGTCACGACAGAACATCAAAAAAACAAAAACAAAAACAAAAACAAAAAAACCACGGGCCACACCAGCACAGACCTGACCATCGACCCCGGAAAGCAGGGACCCAGGCTACACACAGTGCATGCTTTGGGACCCACCCATACCGAACGAAGAGAGGGGATGTACCCAACGGTCTTTCCTGAAGTCATCTTGCACCCATGAAGCCACTGGTGCGTAAAGAAAAACCCAGGAAGCATTTTTGTCACACACAAGATGGGCACACACGGTCATGCACACACATACCACATCCCTCGCTGAGTGTGGACAGGATCCAAGATAAGGTTTGATGCTCACAGAGAGCTTGCCCTTGTATATTCCATGTCAATAAACCGAATATACAAAGGGCAACCTCGCTTTAAGTACCAAACAATAGCATGGGGGCAGGATCCGCTCTAGCCTTCACTTGGTCAGCCTCCTCGCCTGGGACTTAGCCTGGGGAGGGATGGGAGATTTGGAATCAGCCAAACTAGGTGGCAAATATCACCTGCCAGATGTGTGCCCATGGTCAGCTCTCCATCCAAGGAGCTTGGGCTGGGACAGATACTGGGTGGGTGGCTGGGGACCTTTCCCTGATATTATTGGCAGGTGTTATACAACATGGCTAGGACCACAATCTTTTCCTTAACACTTCCTCCGTGATGCCCACTTGGTTATATACTGCACACAGAGGGTGAGAGGACCCAATGAATTTATAGAAGAGGAGCCAATCCTATGGCCTCCCTAAGAGTCATATATATCATTGTCACTCCCAGGACCGGACCCTGCCCCGCTAATTCTGCCTGATACTGGAATGGGACAAAACTAGAAGAAAATTGATGCTGTACAGGGGTCAAACTCCACAAGCCACTGAATGATGGAACCATCTTCCCTTTTTGGGACCATTTCCCCAGAAAAGAGCAGGCAGGGGTGGCCACGGGTGAGCAGTGAATCATGCCAAGGAGAAACACTCACCTTTTTTGACAGGATGGTTTGCCTCCTGAGGTGTGGCCTGTTAAAAATGTCTCCTGATCTAGGCGCAGCTACAGAAGAACACCAGATAAGTGGCAGGTAATAGCAAACTTCAGCCTTCTCCCAAAGACACCACTTCCAGGAAGTCCTCACTTGCAGATTGGTGGACCAGGCCTGAAATCATTATAAATAAAGATGTATAAACCATCACCTGTATCAAAGCTTGGGTAGTCTAACATCACAGTTTTTCTTCTAAGGTTAATGCTGTGAGCAACAAAGCTCTGGAGACGGCTCGGTACAAACAGATGGCGGGTCTGTGGGCCACTGTCTTTTAAGAAGCAAGCCACTGTTGGGTGATTATATTCAATGCAAGTAAAACAGACACTACAGTACCCAACCCACCACAAATGAAAAATATTGGGACCAAGGGGACAAGGAAGACCAGAGACTAGTAGCTTAGCCAGAGGTCCCATCCTCGAACCAAGAATTGGTACATACCTGAGGAGGTGTGAAGTCACATTGTAGCTGGAGACCTGTCCCAAAGATGGAGCAGGGCTGGAGTGCTTCCCAGATAGAGTTAGATATGAGGACAAGTGTCTTTCACTGTACAACACCATCAATAAAGAGAACATACCGAGGCTATCCTTTTTACATGTACCAAAAGTTGGAGCAGGTCATAGTGAAGCACACGGGGGCCTTGGGCTGAGCACAGGGCTGGTGGAGCAAGCCTCAGCTGATTGGCTCTGGAATTTGCTGGACACTGGTACCCAGCCCTGAAGTTAGTTTAATTCTCAGTATCCCTCCAAAATAGGATGATCTTCCAATGAACTAGGGGAGTAGGAAGGTGGGGGGGGGGGTGGGGGTGAGGTGAGGGGGTAGGGGGTAGATCCTGTGTGGCTTAACAAAAAGTGACAGAGAATGGTTGGCATTCCTTTTGAGTCTGCAAAGCCACCCTGGCAAGAAAACCTCAACCCGTGGCCACAGCTGCAGCCTCCAGGAAGTCTTCCAAGTGGTCATAGAAAGAGCAGGATTAGAACCAACAACAACATGCATCATTCAAGAAAGAAGAAAAAAAAACTGGAAAGCAAACTCTCTGAGAGCCCCCAACCTCCTCCCCAAACTGGAGCAGTGTGGAGACCCCTGGCCCTTTCTTCTGCCATTCCCGGGGAGCTCAGAGGACTACAGGGGCAGTGACTTATATAAACATCCACCCAGTGCAAGGCTCACCAATGGGAGGTGAGATACCCCACCCCCCACCCCCAGAACCAATGTTCTTTGGATAATCTTATCAGTAATTCATGCGGTGACACTAAAGACATCTAGGGACCGAGGCTTAAGAGTCTTGGTAGTTTCTGGGGCCATTTTTTACTTTGGACATCCACCAACCCCCTTTCCCTTAAGTGATAGGAAGCCTTAAATTGATTGTAAGGACAGGTTGGCTATGGAGGGCAGAAAACCCACATCTAAATGGGCACTGGCTTGCTGCTGACACTCTTTTGGCCTTAGAGGATGAGCTGACATACACATCACACTGTGAAGAGCTGTCAGAAGGGGAGGCACAGTTTCCTCGGCTCTGCCAAGAAAAGCGCACGTGACCTCCCGAGTCAGCATCTTTTCTAGAAAGTTCTCAGAAACATGCACGAGATCTGGAGGGTCAGACGCAGAAGCCCGTGCTCAGTGGCCCACCATGCATTTACTTACCCTGGAGCGACCACATCCTTCTGCTAGGCCCAGGCCACCAGCCTTGCTTCCAGGCAGCATTTGCTCCTCGAAGAGAGCTTGCCCTTGCATATTAATTTCGCATAAAGCAAACACACAAAGGATAACCTCTCTTCAAGTAGCAAACGATAAACAGTGCTGGCGAGAGCTGGTCCGGTGAGATGACGGACGCGGTGCGATGACAGTCCGGAGGTGAGCCTGAGAGGAACACATCTGGAGGTTACATTTCCAGATGATTCACATGCCCCTTTCTCTCCACCCCCACCCCCAAGGATTACCCAAGGCGCCCTTACCCAAAATTATGGCCTACCATGATGGCAGTCTCCAAGACATATCGCTATAGAAAAAGAAGCTAATTCCAGAAAACATATCATACACACGGCGAACACACAGAGAAACAACTTCATTTGAGGTCAGGGAAGGAGTACAAAGAACACAGTGGTCTCAGAACACATCACTGGGAGAGGCTGGCATATAGGTACACATCACACAAATCACAAATCTATCTAGCCCCACCAAACCCAGGAAAACGACGGATAGCATGCTTTCTTCCGTGATGACGTCACGTTCTCGGTGGTTTCCCAAGCAGCATTTGATACTGAAAACGTGGATTTTCCTCTACGATTAGTCATTAATATTGTACTCATAGAAGGAGAATCTACCTTTTAAATATCAAAGAACAACTCGATCCAGGAGACCGCGAACTTGTGCTTGCGTCGATAGAAATGGAAGTCCACTGGGCGGGCAGGCTGCCCGAAGAGGCAGTATATCAGACCCACATCATACTAACACTCAGTTGGCTTCTTAGGATCATTTCTGGCCATGCCCCACTCATTATAACATGATCTTCCTCCCCACCCCCAGACCCTACAGAATCTTCCAGAAATAGTTCCAGAGCGACATTTGATACTGAAAAAGTGGATGTTCCTCTATGATTATCCAGGAAGCACGTAACCATAGAAGGAATATCCACCTTTTAAATACCAAAGAAGGACTGAGTTCCGGGAAGGACCAGTCTTGCTGCTTGGCTCATCTGAAACAGATTACAAGACAGAAGAATCTCCCTCCCCTTCTCAGGCCCAGACGCCACTGTCGGAAGGTGCCACGGCCTCTGTGCCAGGCTGGCTACAGAGGCAGAGACCCTTAAAGGTGATGGTCAGCAGACATATGACATGAGAAACACACATGGTCTGCAGCTCACCATCTTTCCACTTACCGGGGAGGGCGCTGAGGCCAGCTTCTTCTCCCTGTTGGATCATGGCTCCAATGGGACACGTGAGACTGAAAACACAGATGAACCTCTCTGATTAACCAGCAAGATACAACCACAGAAGGGAAATCTACCTTTTAGATATCAAATGAGACTTACTCTTGGAAAGCCCAATAGGACAGTCCTGTCTGAGACAAAAGGGAAACAATGGCAAACACTAGTTATGGATTCCAGGAGGAGACCCCTAGCCTCTGGCTGAGTTGGCAGCTCATCAGAGAATGTCTTCAAGATCTCCCAGTGGTCCTCAGGCACCTGTGAGCCTGGCACATGCTCTGTGGAGAGGTGACCTCCCACTTACCCAAGAGGGGGCAACTGTCCTGTCACTGCCCTGACGTTGGCTTCAGTTCAGGCCCATTTCCCAGTTGCATTTGACACTGAAAACGTGAAATTTCCTCTATGTTTAATCATAAATACCATAAACATAGAAGGAATATCCACCTTTTAAATACCAAAAGATTTAGTCCTGAAGAGAAAGAGCCGAGGCCTAATCCGTCAGAATTGAAGAAGACATCGGACAGGCGCCCTCGGCACAGCCCCCAGAGGACACAGATTCCAGGAGCAACCTTGCTGTGGAAAGCACAGGTTGTGGGATCCATCTCACCTTTGTACCGTGGGTGGGGGGAAGAGGGGATAACCTGCTGTTTCCTAGGGTGCATTCAGAAACATCCCAGAACAATATTTGAGATATTGAAAATGTGGGTGTTACCTCTATGATTAATCAGAAGCATAGAAGAACACTCACCTTTTGAATATCAAAATCTGTTGCAGTACAACAACAACAGAAGCATACCTAGAGCCCACCTTACAGTAAAACATGCTCTCTGGTTGTCACACAGCCTAATAGGGAGTCACTGTAACCCGTGTAACCCCGCCCCCTTAAATAAAACCATGCCTCCCTCAAAGCAAAGAAGAAGGGCTAAGAACCATAAACTCAGTTAATGACCTCCAACATCTTCCTCAGCTTAGCCTGAATGCTAAGGACAAGTGGGCCGGGTGACAGTCCCCACACATAGAACATGTGCACTGTTAACCAACCTACCCATATCTGTCCAGAGAGAGGCGCTTTCAAGGGTCAAGTTTTAATAAAGTAGGAACTGACCCCAGAGTTTGACCCTTGAAAATAGTAGCTGCTCATAAAATTAAAGAGGTCACGAGTTCTGAAAAGATGGGTAACCAAAGGCAAGGGGGCTACAGGATGCCTGATGGTTGCTAAGAGCCGAGGCTCCGCCCCCTAAGAGCCAAGGCCCTTCCCCCTAAGAGGCGAGGCCCCACCCCCTGTATCTATAGCATGTTAAAGGAAAAAACCTGAATCTTCACAGATACTTTCAAGCCCATGGACAGGTCACTTACCAGTAGACTAAAGCTGCATCCCTGAATAGCACTTCCCCGTATGAAGCCAGGAGACCCTAGGAAGAAGCATGGCAGAACTGGTTAGGGGATCTGATGATTGGTCACCAGAGCAAATGTGTTCATCTCTCCTGACCCACAGGAGCAGCTGCTGCTCCTGCATGTGAGCTGAGTGTGCTCTCGAGGAATAATTTCCTGGTAGGTTGAGGCTCATGTGTGT
>NW_021604602.1:5238574-5362618 GCF_004785775.1 Grammomys surdaster | reverse complement strand
GTGTGTGTATGTGTGTAAACATGCACACATACCCAAGGAGACTTGAAGAGTACATCAGATTCCCTAAAACTAAACTTGTAGGCAATGGTGAGCCATCCAATATAGGTGCTGGGAACTGAACTCGGGTCCTCTGCAAGAGCAACAGTTTTGAGTTTTGAATTGGTTACGGTAACATACCTTTGATGCCACCGTTTGGAAGGCAGAGGCAGGCGGGAGTTCAAAGTCAGCCTCAGCTACACAGTAAATTCAAAGCTAGCCTGGGTTACAATGAGAACTTGCTGTTAAAAAAAAAAAGAGAGAGAGTTATAGAAAAAATGTCATATTAAATGAGTTGTACAATAAACATCAGTATGAGTGCCACATACTCATGAAGATTCCTGCCTTCATCTTGTTCTCGTTGTTGTCATTTTTCATTGGGCATTCATGCTTGTCCTTTGGTACAGATCTAGGCGAACCTGGGAAGGGCAGAGTATATTCTTTAAAATTCTCAAAATCTGAAATGCATGCTGGCCATGTTTTTGCTCACATCTGTCAATCAGTTAAGAAGGAAGGGATGTGATAGAAACTAGATTTTTATGTACAGATTTGCCTTGGGAAATTGGATTATAGGATGATTCACTCAATAAACTCTCAAGTCTCAAAATAAGAAAATAAATAAACAAAAACACTTGCCATCTGGCCAGCCATCTGCTCACATACCGTCACCAAGGGGGCTGACACCCACATCGTGTTCCTGGTCCCGACACTGGGTACAGAGAGCCCTTCAAGGAGGGATGCTGTGCTCAGAAGAGGTCAGTGCTTAATATCTTCGATGAACAAACACCCAGGATGTGGACACTGTCCCTTGGGGCCTCTCAGGAAAGCTGCGGTGGTCCTCCCCAGGCCTCTCCTGTGAAAAAGACAGCTGGTGAAGTATTGTGCCCAGAGAATATTCAACCCTCCAATATGGAAGGCTCCCTCTGGGCCTATACGTACCTGGGATGAAGTGGTGAGTAGGAGCACTTAGAAGCCTGCCAATAAAGCACAAAGCTAAGTGTGAAATGGAACTGAACAAGTCGGGTTACCTTGGATGACAACCAGAGGCATTTCTGGCCAAGCGTTCTTTGCATTCCTTCGGTGAATCTGAGGCAAACTCCCCTCCAGAAGTATGTGGGCCTAGGGGCCTTGGGCTGGGTGGCAGGTGTCACAGATATAATGTATGGCGTGCTCACTGCTCCTCCAGCACCGAGGCCAGTACCCACTAGGTGGAAAGGGATTTTCAACCTAGGAAAATAGGCTGACCATGCCTGTTCCATGCCCCATAGCCTTTCTCCATGGGTATAAAGGGAGAGCAGTTGCTTTGCCCAAGGTGTTTCCATCCAGCACTGCCCCCCCCAAAAAAACAAAAGCAAAACAAAACAGGAAAAGGCTCAGCCCAAGGGAATCGTTAAGCCAATAGAAATTGAGAGCTGAGAGTGTGGCTAATAGTGGTATCTCTTTGATGAAGTCAGCGCTGGTTTTTGATGAGCTATGACACCAGTCGTGTAAGTGTACCCAAAGCTTTTATTCTATCTTGAGCAAAGAACGATATAGCTGGTATCCTAGCAAAGGGTGGCCCAAGAGTGATCCCATATCTCGTACTGACTCAGCTTCAGGAAACCTTCCAAGGGAGATAGATGAGGTGTTCACACACTCTCTGGATAGTATCCTCTCTCCCACTCTCATAAGAGAGCCACCCAAGGGTCCCTGCTTAAACAGCCATCCTCAAAGGCAAATTGGATGCTATGAGGAGGTTACCAGAGGACATTAGCCATAAAGATAAGTCCACTGGGAAGAAGGGGGTCTTTTAAAGTGCCTCAGACCCACTCAGGGGAAAGCTTACAGGGTAGGGGTGGGGGGTGGGACTAATGTTAAAGATCAGAGACAGACATAGCCAGTACCCACAGTCCTCAAGGACTTGCTGATGGCATCAAAGAACACAACCCATGTAGACCTAACAATCTGGAAAGGAGCTGCTCTGGGGGCCCAGTCTTTTCTAGAGTCATAGTGTATGTGACACTCACCAACTGACATGTCTTGGTGAAGACACCTGCAGCTGACATCTAGACACTTCTCTCCAGAACGAACTGGTGGTTGGCTTGTATTGGCTGCTTGATTAAATTGCTCTTGTTTGAATTTTATAATTTGCTGGGCTTCTCTTATCTGAACTCCATCCTACAAGAGAGCCTGGAAGTGTGCTTCCTGTTTTCCCTTACTGACTATGCCTGTCCCAGGAGGTGGGCATTCTGGACCTAGCAATACATAGAGCTAAGAGGGGCGGGGACATTGGGCTTCTTTGAGGAAAATGCTCCCGTGCACATGGAGAAAAGTAACAGGTGACCCAACCCCCTTGACCCTGTCCCTCCCTCTGTTCCACGGGGAGCTCTCCAAGGTGAGATTTGATATCGAAAAAGAAGTGCACCATGTTTGTTTCGTCACAAATAAAAGCGAAAAATAACATGGGCAACTTCTTTTCAGGTACCACGGGTGAGCTCTTGCTTGTTCCAGCCGTGTGCCTGAGTGTGAAGGGATGCTGGGGGCAGGGAGGAGGGGTGGGAGGTGAGGCAGATACTTGGCTGGGAGGAAGACAGGAAGAGGGGGTTCCCAAGGAGAGAGGAATGGTTCAGTACTCATCACTGCCATAGCAATCCAGCCCAAACTCCCTCTACCTCAGGATCCCTGGTGTGGAGAACTTGGTCCTCAAGGTTGAAGATTCTGGGATGTTGGTTACCATCCTTGCCAGTATTCCTAGAGTATCACTGGGGGGAATGAGATGATGCCCGACTCCAAAGCAGAATCTCCTTCCTCAGATCCAGAGTCCTCTTCTGGAGCTGAGGAAAAATAAAAAAGAAAAAGACAAAGAACTAGGTGACAAAATCCAGGGCAGCCTAAAACAGCTGTGAAAGCCTGGTGGCATTCTGAATCCCAGGTCACTCCACTAAGGAGATCCCCTCCATGAGTCCCCTATAGGTAAGCTTCCCCTGCAACCAGAAGTGACTTGTGACTTGGACAAACACAACAAACAGCTCACAAGAGTATGGGGAAGCAGCAGAACAGGCTGAAACAGAAGATTCCAAGATTCTGAGGGTGTGAGGGGTCTGGGGATGTAACGACCATCCATCATACCGAACGGGACATATGACCCTTCCCTGAAAACAAAACACATTGATTAGTGTGTGTCACAGCCATTGGCATATTAAAACATTACAGCAATGTAGCTGAACCACAGTCAGTGATTCCACAAAAGAAAGTGACTTGGTACCAACAACCTACCTTAGACTGGACAATGGGATAGACAGCAAGAGAACATACCATCCAAACAATGCCAGTTACACTCACTGGTGACTCAATGAGGAGCCATCCATCCCTCTCACAGTAATGAAATGCCCACCTCAAGCTAACTTACACAGAAAGGAAGCTTCCAGGCTAACATAACTTAAAGGTACAGAGACGTGTTGAGCTTCAAGGAGAGTTGGATGCAGATCCCAGGTTGCACTCTGTTACCCAAATGTCTCTTGGTTTCTTGCTACCCCTCCAATCTGTTCCCCATGACAGATGCCTCCTCCTCTGTGTCTACAGAGCCCTGGGTACTGTCCTTTTGAAATCTAGTTGGCCTTCAAACTGACATTCACTACCACATCAAGTGGATGAAGGGAACAGTGAGAACTACTCAGGTATCTCTCACAGACATGAAGACCCATTTGCTCTACTAGAAGCCTCAGTGAACATTCTCCTGTGGGATAAGGTCTCATCTAGGACCTTAGTGGAGGAGGAGGGAGGGGACAACCAACCCAAACCCATTCTCATTAAGAAAGGTCAGAGGACCATTCAAGAAGGAAGATAAACTCTCAACCTAGGCTCACTACATAGACTACCTTCCTAGACTAACATGGCTTCCCTGAAGTCAGTAGTTGAACCCCCGAAGTCTTCAACGTAGAATAGGATGCTGAAAAAGAAGTGCACCGCGAATGTTTCGTCACATATAAAGCGAAAAACACGCGGGCAACTTCTCATTAAGCACCGTACGTCAGCAGCATGGAACCCTGTAGCTTGTGTACCGCTGTCGTCACTTCCTGTGCGTGAGCAGGCGATCACGCTGCAGCCCCGCTGTACCTAGGGGGCTCTCACAGCTGTGCCCGCTCCACGCAGGCAGAATCACGATCTTGTAGACAGGCTTTGGACTGGTCATCCTTTGGGGAGGTCTTTGGAATCCCCTCAAACACCAGAAAATGATTATACAGAAATACTGACGTTGTTTCCCAAAGTCCACCTGTGGATCCATGACAAGAGAGGAGGCATGTCCTATGACCTCTCAGTTGAGGTTACCACACTTCTGCTAGAGGGGAGGACACCAACCTCTGTATCATGGTGGAGCCCCTAAGACAAAGAGCTCTTCAAGAAATGGAAAACAAAAAGATATTTGAGCTTTTGTCAAGAACCAGGCAATATCTCCTGGACAAAAATATATGTAAATGGCATGTGATGTTCTGAGAACAGATTCTGTTGAGCCTCAGTTTGCCAGGGATGAATGGGAAGCGAACACTGAGGTATAAAAGGGCATGAAGGATAGACTTCTTAAGTGTTCCAGGTAGATGTTTGGTTGCCTATGCCTCACATATGCTCCCTCATGATGTCATGGGTGCAAAATGCCCCCACCCTTCATTGGCTCGACCAAAGAAACATGAGCAGAATCACAATAGTCCCCAATCTCAATCCGAGAGTTCGACTTACTTTCTGTGTCTCTGCCATGGCTATAAGAACCACTTGCCAGGAGACTTGGGGAAGGGCAAGGAAGCCACCTTCACCCCCGGGGTAGGGATACATCAGGAGGTCCTCCTAGGTATGGGAGGCATACTCAGTATTAGTAGAGAAGGACATACATGAAAATATAATAATATTCTTTCAGACAAAACACTTTGACATACCTTTTCCATTCATGGGGACTCTGGTGTCCTTCCCTAAGGAAGATGTCACATCTGAGATACATCTCCTAGGCAAGACTGGGAAGCAGTCAATGGGTGGAATCCTCAGAAGACAGCAAAATTGAACAGACATGAAGATGACCAAGAACAACAAAGCCTATGCCACAAGTGACAGATATGGGCTTGATGCTAGGCTAGAGAGACAGGTCACTTACCCACAGGGAGTAATGCACACCTGCTCGGGTCATAGCTTCACATTCAGGAGACCTTGCAGGATGGTGTTCTTTACTGTAAAGATATGGATCATAAAATGCCAGTCACACCCATCATAAGCTTACGACATGGTACCAAAGAGCTGGGGTGGCATCGGGTTCACAGGTACTGGCTCACACATACCACCCAGGACCCAACCAAGGATTCAGTGAACTCATAGCAGTTACCTCACACATCATATGTTAGCATAGGTTAGGACATGGTCTCCCTAGGGATGCTGAGATGAGCAGATCTTCTCATAATCCACCTGTGGTCACACTCACCTATGGCAGGACGTGACATTACAGATTAAAAAGTGGGAGGAAGGGAAGTTGAGAGGGCTCTTGCCACACAAGCATGAGGATGTGGCTCAAATGGACAAAGGACAACCACTGTGTACATACCTGTAATCCGAGAACAAGCAGAACCCATAGCTTAACTGGCTACCCAGTAAACTGGTGCGCTCCAGGTTCAACAAGAGATCCTATCTCCAAAGCAAACAAACACAAAACAAGATGGAGGACACCTGACACCTCTGCACATACTCACCCACACATGCATACACTAAAAAAAAAAAATCCCCTTAAAAGCTAATCCCGATTGAAATACTTTAGATTCACATTAGCCTCAACCCCACCCATATCTTCTTCACAGCTGCCGTGTGCGCCAAGATGTCATCCCACAGATGTTCTGGGTGCTGGTGGATAGTAAAACGGGTGACCTACAGCATAAATGAAGTGTACGTCACCGGTCTACCATCCACACAGTTACCCTGAGAGCAGTGGGCACTACTGTCCTTTCAGTCACGTTGCTGGCATGTCCTTATAGCTACTGTGAGGAGGACCTTGCTGAAAAGCCATCACACACCAAGAGTCACCTCACAGTTCAAAGCCATAGGGAGCAGCCTCTGGCCACCACAGAGACCCGGGCCCTTCTTCAAACGATTTTCCTTCTGGGGCCAAGTCCTAAGGCCATACCCCCATAGTCCATGTCACAGAGTCCAGGGAACAGCAGTCCAGGTCCCTTCCCTGAAGACTTCATCAGGGACAGGGAGTGCCTCCCAGGTAGGATTTGATACTAAAAAAGAGGTTTCCCGTGTATGTTTCATCGTAAATAAAGAGAAGACAACACGGACAACCTCTCCTTCAAGTATCAATTAGCACTGGTCAGAAAGCAAACACAGGCAGATGCCTTGTCAGGAGGATCTGCCTTAAATGTCTGGTTCAGTGGGCCCTGGAGATCAACCAATACCTCTTTAAAACTTGACAGTCAACAGAATTTCCTGAGAATATTTCTCACCAACACAGACCATTTGCATTCCTTGTCTCACCAGGTTTAGGGGGTCACTGAAGGGAACCAGGGCCCCCCCAGAAATTGTGCCTCAGACGATACCCTGGGAATAGCAGCACAGTACATTGCAAGTATTCAGGAATGATCCTTAGATTCTGGGTCCAAAAGGTGGGTCGATGCTCAGAAGTAAGCCAGCCCTCTGGGTGTGAGTCTGGGGAGTTTCCAGAGGAGGTCAAGATTCTAAAAACAGACACATTATAAAGTTAGTAGGAAGAGACATGAGTTCCAGCATACCCTGCAGCATGAAGAAACAGCAGGCAGGAATTGTTAGGTCCCACTCCCTAGACTAGTGGTTCTCAACCTTTCTAGTGTTGTGACCCTTTAATACAGTTCCTTATGTTGGGTAACCCCTAAGTGTAAAACTATTTTCGATTCAACTTCATAACTGTGATCTTGCTACTGTTATATATCATAATGTAAACATCTGATATGCAACCCCTGTGAAACTGTAGTTTGACACCCCCAAAGGGGTCAGGATCCACACTGTCCTAGCTGGAAGACCACAGAATGCTCTACTGCTGACCACAGAACTGGGCGAAATTAAGGGGGTTAAACAAATTTCATGTCCTAAAGCTCACTGGGCAAAGGTGGGTGCCAACTTCAGGTTGGCTTTTCTATTGTTAGAACACTGTTGCTCGCAAGTCTCTTATTGCAAGGGTGTCGGGTTGTGTAAAAGGCACGGATCTAGGCACTATTGTACAGTGGGTGTTCTGTACAATAGACAGTCCTGTAGCGGGGACTGGCTGATTGAAAGAAAGTCCATCAGTATGCCTCCAAAGCACGCTGGGTATGTGTGGGGGTGGCTGTGTCTAAACTGTAACGTACCTGTGAGATCTGGAGTAGAGTTTTATTAGTGGCTGCCATCTTCCACGGCTTTGGAACACCACATTGGTTGAGAAGTCCTCCTAAGAATGGACAAGATATTGAAGGTTAGCGGCACAGGCAACCAAAATCTGATATATGGGATGGGTTTCTTCCATCACTCACTTGTTCATGTCTGTTAGTCTGTCCTCAGCAGAGGCCGAGGTATGGACCAGAAGGCCTCCAGAGTGTGTTTCAAACACACAAACCCCTCTTCCACTTCCTCAGTTAACAATAACAATGATACCTTCCCAAAGGGGACCTTCAGACCTGGCAGGCCTGGGAGGGTTAGGAGAACAAAAGACACCATTCAAAACGATAATCCACTCGCTGGCTTTGTGGCGAACCAGTTACTCCTGTCCCCTGGCTGGATGCGGACGGGACCATCCTTCCCTGAGACTGGGATCTGGACCACGAAGCCTCCAAGATGGGATTTGACACTGAAAAAAAGGTTAGCTGGGTGTGTTTCATTCTCATCAAAGAAACAGAGACCCAGAAAACCTCTCTTCCAGTACCAGACAGAAGTGAACACTGACAAGACTACCTCGGTACTTCCCCAACGTGACCTTCAGACCTGGCAGGCCTGTTGAATTGCAGGGTTGCACACTGGATGTTAGTCAAAATGCTCAAGCAAGCCATTAGTTGATATATATCTGACAGCAATCCCTTCACATGCCCGAGTACAGCAGACCTCCATGACCATGATCCTGAAGTTATCTCGAAACCAGAGAACAGTGGCACAATAGAGACTGGCCATAGGACGGGTCGCCATTTTGGGCAACCACAGAAAGGAACAGATGTCCCCAAACCAAAGCTGATTCTTCCCACAGATTTTACATGCAAGTGTGTTAGGTGACCTGCAACCAGTGCCATATGTAAAGAGCACACATACACTCTGGTCAACTGACAACATGGGACTCTAACTTCGATGGCCCCATATCAAGGAAGGCATCCAAGATAAGGGACAACACTGGATGCTTGTCCAGAAAAACCATATCAGGCACGTGTGTCTCAAGTGCTGAGGATGTTGTCTCCAAGTCTAGCAGAATACAGCTGACTCATTGTCTCTGTCCTCAAAAAGTTCCAGGAAGTTCTGAGGTAAAGGTTGGATACTGAGGGTTAGTGGACCAGGTCACAGACGGCACAAATATAGCGTGTGCTCTCTGGTCAACCACCTCATGCACCAACACTCATGTCACATGTCGATGCCACTTTCCTGGTCTGCAAGTCACCCTGCCACAAAGCTGACAAGCCAGAGAAGTTTGCGGAGAAGTTTGCCACACGAGAGTTATTGTCAGACACAAGAAAAGACAAACCCGCTGGGTTGTGCTAGCACAGACTTAGTCTCCCCACCCCACAGCTGGTGTTAGCTTCAGGAAAGCTCGCAAGGCGGGATTAGATACCGCAAAGAGGTCGACCGTGTAATGTGCGCCATAAAAGAAGCGAACGCGCCACGGACCACCTCTCTCCAAGTACCAAGCAGCGGCAGGAGGGAGACCGGGACACTGGCTCTTCCTCAAAGCAGATGTCACCTCCTGGAAGTCTTCCAAGGCGAGATGTGATACTGAGAAGTAGACCATGTGTCCTACGTCACAAATAAAGCATACACACCATGGTCAACCGCATTTTCCAATACAGTGAGGTAACTAACGCTGGCTAATCCCAGCTGTCTTTACTTAATTTGGTGTTACCTCCCAAAGGCCCTCACAATGTGTGTCACAAACTACCAGCAATCGGCATGTGTGACAATGGCCACAAACTCATGTTTAATGCCACTATGACTTCCAGGATGCCCTGTAAGACTGGGCTGGGTGCCAAGGATTGACTTTGGATCAAATGGCCAGTGTCGTAGATAATGAACATGGCCTGTAGCCAAGCAGTAGGTCATCTGTCCTGGATAGGGTCTGCTGCTGGAGCCCTGCTATCAATTGGTATGGCTTTTATAAAGCCTCTTGCTGACTGGCTGATGCTAAGATGTGGTGGACCATGCTGTACATGCTGAAAGTAACGCACACACTTGACAATCTACCATCTCCCCAAGTGCTGATGCCAGGACAGGATATCTCCCATGAAGTTGGCTCGGCCTCTGGAAAACCCTCCACGAGTGACAGTGATAACGAGAAGATGTGGACCATACTACATACGACACAGAAGTAGCGCATGTTCTATGGTCAACCATCTTTTCAGGTACCATGGAGAGAGGGTGGCGCAGGAGCTGGCTTCTTTCCTCATGAATATCACTTCCAGGAAACCCTAGATGCAATGTTGAAAAGAGACCACCATGCATTGCCTGCTGCAGATGCAGAGAACATACCGTAGAGAAAGTTTGCAAGGACGCAAAGAGATGAACCCCCGTAACTAGCACTATGCCTTTAAGGAAATATTGCCCACAGGAAGCCCCCAAGGCGCATTCACTGTTATGGGAAGGTGGAACAAATCAACATGCACTGTAAGTAAAGCAGGAAGCAATGGCCAACTTCTACCCCAAGGCATTTGTCCTGCTGCCTTGCCCCCCCCCCCCAGGTTAATGTGACCTCTTTGGAAAACGTCAACGCTGAAGTTGATATTGAAACGACTAGGCCAGGTTACACGCGGTTGTTAATAATACACATGCAGTTTGGCTGATCTCTCTTCGGGTACCGTGAGGTCATTGCTGATGCAAGAACCAGAGCCCTGTCTCTCAGGCTGGCAGCATCTTCAGCAAGTTCTCCAAGGCTGAGCTGGAGGTAAGGAGAAATAAGCCAAGAAGCAACTTTGATCTGTAAGCTCACATGGTAAGCACAGTAGGTTATTCATGGAGGAGCCAAGCTGGGTCGTCTTCCTCTAGAAGGCTAGACTTGATATGGGGAAAAAAAGATGTACACGAAGCATCAGTGGCAACAGTGAATGTATCTTCATGCATCTGGCTTGGCACTGTATCATGCGGCCGTATCTGCCCTTCCGTGGGCATAACGTCTTGGAGGCATCTGAGGCTAGCTTTGCAGTTGATGAAAACGTCCGGCATCCCTTGATCATGAGCATCCGTGGTGCTAACTGCCATATCTTCGAGTCCTGTGGAGGGAGGGGGCATGCCCAGGTAGGATGTAGGACACCTTACTGGAGGTTGTCATCTTCCCGAAGAAGCCCTTAGAGACTGCATTGAAGCCGAGAGGAACACCATGCCACATGAATTAACAGAGAAAGCACACAAAAAAGCAGGGATGTTTGGCCAAGCAGCTCGATGGAGGGAGTAAGCCACAACAGTGTCTCTTCTCTCACTTCAGGCTTGCTCGAGGATGATATGGACTGGACGGCTGGGCTGGATACCAAGAAGCGGTTTACCGTCCCACATACATACTTAAAATGTATGTGGGACGGTAAACCATTTCTTCAAGTACCGCATGACAGCAGGGACAGCTGCAAGAAGGCTCGTGTCTGCCAGGTTGCCTCAGGACACCTCTTCAGGAATGGTGTTGAAAAGAAGCAGCTCAGGGAGTCTACTAACCAAGAGTTGCCTAGACACCCACGTCACTGAGGTCATGAAGAGCACCGATCCCAGAAAGCATTAGGGTGTCCTCCCCAGAGATGGCAAGAGTTCCCAAGGCAGAGCTCAGTAGAGGAAGAGGGAGATTTCCCATCATGCAGCAAAAAAAACACATGCCATATTGAAAACCATCTCTTCCAGTGTCATGAAGAAGCCCTGATGATGAGTCTACTGGCGTCTCCCCGAAGACAGCATCTTCTCCAGGGGCCTCGGGGATGGATTTGATACTGAGGGTTAGTGGACCGTGTTACATACGTCACAGATAAAGCGTACGCTATACGGTCTACTATCTCTCCAAGTACCACACAGAGACGCCGAGGACAAAGGCTGAGGGCACGTCCAGGAAGCCCTCTGGGCTATTGAGTTGGTGGAATCTTGAGCCTGGCTGGGCACAAAGCATGCATCATGCGGCAGGCACACAAAAGCCAAGAGTGTCATCTTCGTGTCAGGTTTGACACCAGCAATTCATCCCCCGAAATGGGCAACTCTTCGAAAAACCTCATAAAAGTTGCAGACAAACGATGCTGTGGGTGTTGCTACTCCACAAATGCTGCTTAAGTGCCCACTGTGTGCTGAAGGTTAAGTGCCCACTGTGCGCTGATGGAATGGGCAGTCAGGTACAGTAGACATAAAGGCATGCACGGCAGGGGGCTAACGTGTAGGAGTGGTATAAAATTAGGAAAGCCAAAATGGCCTGTATGCAAAAAACAAAGATGACCCAGCTAGATAAAGCAGGCCAAGCAAATGTATCCGGGCAGTTGAAGCCCTGTCCTACCTCCTCGTGAGACCCAGTCACTACCATAGGAAAAGGATGCCACCAGAAAAAGACAATCTGTTCCAATCAAAGGCAGTTCCAGCAGGCCTTCTAAGGCATAGTGAACTTTTTATTTAAAAAAGTATTTGGGTAAACTGTCTTCCTAAACTCAAAACTACTATTTCACCCCCACTTGGTAGTGCCACTACCAAGAGCCACACAGAGGCTGGACTTGAACTTGAGAAGAGGTGGACATTAGCACAAAATAATAACTTCACCAGGCAAAGGAAGCATTTCCTCAATGCTCAGAGGAGGGTAGATGCTAAACAGGTAGGTCTCCCTTAAGGAAGAATGGGCTCCAGGAAGCCTCCAGAGCTGGCGGGTTTGGAGATGTCCAACAGACATCTCGCACATTTCACATGAAGAACTATGTCTTCTGGTCCTAGGACTGAAGGGGACCCAGAAGATGGTGGTCTTGCTGTAGGTCAGATATCAGCCATAGCAACTGAAATTACACGGAGCGGTGTGAGGATGAACCGATTCTCTTCCTCGATGTTGGTAACACCTCCGGGGTGCCCTCCGAGGATGGATTGGATACTGAGAGTTAGTGGACCATGTTACATAGGTCAAAAACATAACGCCTACGTTCCATAGTCTACCATCTCTTCAGGAACCATGGAACGGTGTTGACCCCTAGAAACCCAGGCCTCGTCCCTGAAGCTGGCGTCACTTCCAGAAAGCTTTTCTGAGGCCTTCATTTGGCAGTGGGAAGCAGATGTGGTGATCAACACACCCTCCTTGAATGGTCACACAGTGCTGATAGAGAAGGGACACCCCCCACTGAGGTAGTGCATCAGATGAAGGCCAAACTCAGAAAGGTGAACCACTGTGCTGACTAGATTCTGAGCCTCATGATCTTAGACTCTGGTCCAACTGAAGGCCAATGGTCATCTTGTCTGACCAAAGGAGACATGATAACAGCTCAGCTTATCATGGGAAAGATCTCTAGTTGGTACCCACCAGGCCCACGCATACTGTGGTCATTCCTGCCATGTTCCACCCATGTAGACATAAACTCAAGGCTCAGAGGACAAGTACTTCCCCAGTTCATAGTGAAAACCATCCCCTCTGATGGTACCTGTCTGTACAACACCCCCATAAGAGGTATAAGACCATGAGACTTAATAGTCTCAAGGGAAGGCCAAGGGAGGTTTCTAGGTTTGCCTGATGAAGCGTATGAGCATCTATCCAGCAGACAGTGGCCTCCAGGACCACATCCCTGCATTTTCAGAATGGAATTCAGGGCTCCAGTTTATTTATATGAGTGAGACAATTCTCTAGCCCATATGGTGCCTTGCTCAGTCCGCACCTCCTCACTGGCCAGAGCAGTGTTCCTTATATCATTCTCAACCCCAACAAGTGGCTGCTTCTTCCAAAGCCCTGCATTATCTCATCAAGTGCCTGCCCAGCCTGAACCTAGTTAGCCTTACTCCCATACGCCTAAGCCTCTCTTCAAGCCCAATGACATTCCAGGGGTTCTGTCTTGACCGTGAACCATTTACGAGGCACACAGTTGGAGCAGAGAGTCACTGAGCTATGCCTTCCAGTAGGCTCCAATTTAGCAGGGAAAAGTCCACATGAAAAATGAATTCTACGGAAGATGAACTTCAAGAGGCAAAGACTGAAGAAGTCCAAAAGACCAAAGTGTATTTGCAAGATCTGGGAAACTTCTCCCAAGTTTTGAGGAGAAGAGGAGGAATGAAAGGATTCAGAGAGTTATGGAAGATGAGTGTTCTGAGAGAAGAAAAGACGAGAGGAGAGGAGAGGAGAG
Source organism: Grammomys surdaster (assembly GCF_004785775.1). NCBI lineage: Eukaryota > Metazoa > Chordata > Mammalia > Rodentia > Muridae > Grammomys > Grammomys surdaster. Next base: position 5,349,107 of record NW_021604602.1, on the reverse strand, counting down.
GAGAGGAGAGAAGAAAAGAGAGGAGAGGAGAGGAGAGGAGAGAAAGGAAGGGAGGGAAAGGAGGAAAGGAGGGGGAAGGGAAAGAAGAAAGGAGGGGGAAGGGAGGGGAACAGGAGGGGAGAGCAGAGAAAAGTCTGGGCAGAGCATGGGGATCATGACAGTCAAGAACATTTCTGTGATGTGGATGAAGACAGTGGAACCAGAAGTCACACAGGGGGAGCACAGGTCACACAAGACCTTGTAACACTGGTGAAAGACCTTGGACTTTCCCTTGCGATCAAAGGGAAGACATTACCAGCTGATAAAAGTTCATAGTCAATTACATTTCAGGGGCAAGCACAGGTGCAGAGAGCAAGAGCTCAGGAAGGAAAAATGAAAGTCAGGTAGCAAAGAGGTCTCAGAGTTAGAGCAGAGAGGACAGGCTTCAGATCTCAGGAGCAACAGCTAGAGAGAACTCAGTGGTACCCCAATGTAGGTGTAGGTGTCAGACGGCAGGCAGTAATGAAGTGTTCAGGGACACACACACACAGGGGGGGAGAGGGGGAGAGAGAGAGAGAGGGAGGGGAAAGAGAGAGGAGGGAGGAAGGGAGGGAGGTATGTTTGGCATAAGCATCATGTTGAGGGGGGCACTTGGTAGCTAGCCAAGTCAAGTTGAGATTGACTTCACAGCAGTGGAGCCTAAACACAGGTGAGCATTCAGTAAAGAGTTGCTAGGCTGCTCCCATGCAGAGGGGTCCATTTAATGGAAGTGGTGGCAGGGAGCCAGATACATGAGTTCTGCAAGCTGCCCAGAGGGATGGGAGCTAGAGCAGGTTGCTGAAAGATCGAAGCGTGAAGGCACTCACTAGAGCACTGGAAGAAGTGAAGAGTAGTTGACACCAGAAGAGAGACGTGGACAATAGAGTCTAAGATTCTAGAAAAGATAGATGGGCAGGGTGCAAGCTCAGAGAACGATGTCATTGGGGGGAAGGGGGGCACAAAGTATCACAAGGAACAATGGGATAAGGCAGAAAGTCCCTGCTCAGAAAGCATCAGAGGACATGTCACTGGAACCTCTTCCCCTTGCTTCTTTCTCTAGGGGGAGAAAGGGAATCTCCACTCGCTTTCAGAGTGCCTGGAATGCTAAGCATTCCACCTTTCTGCCTACACCCCTATACCCTGTAGCCAGCTTGGTCCTGAATACCTCAGCCCAGTCTGGCTTTACTCATCTCCCCAGGTCAGTCTCTCCTACGCCTCTTTTTATGGTCTTCTATTCCCCACAGATAGACCCCTACCTTAAGAATCCACTCTAAAACATGGTCCCTGGCTTGAGCTTTCCTTGTGGGCTGATTCTTAATCTCCTTAGATTCTCGACATGCAAATACACGTGTCTAACTTAGGCCAAAGTGGCTGTCCCTGTGCTCCCATCTTTCAGAATACAATGTAGAGGAGTAAGAAATGGGAGAGAGGGGCATTCCCCATAGGACAAAAATATCAGGAAGCTTGCAAAGGCACCACAGGATCTACAAACAGGAAAGAGGCCCAGCCCCTATAGTAGGGCCAAGCCTCAGAAGGCAAAGGGCTATTCACATCTCCCCAAAAGCAGCTCAGAGGGGTGAAGAAAGGCAAGTGGAGAAGCAGGGAGAGTCCCTAGAGGATCCTGTCACTGAGAGAGATGATGGGAGGGGGTAGCGCTGGATTACTAATCATTCCACACAGGAACCGGTCAGAGTGACTACATTTTAAATCTAAGGGCAGGTATGGTTTTGAAGATGTAGAACTATAACCTGACAGAGACGCTGGAAGTTGGCTGAATGCTTTCCAAATCTGCAGAGCAAAAGAAAATAAAAATGTGGTTCCGGCGGCATAACAAAAGACAGCAGAGGGAAATCGGGCAAAGGGAATGAAGCATAATTTAAAAACAACAACAACAACAACAACAAAAACCCACCCTCAAACATGACAATCAAGGAAAAAAATGTAAATGAGCTATACACTCTCAAAGAGAAAGGATTTTCAATTTGGGTCAAAAGCCTTAAATCCAAACTATATGTTGTCAATTTAAGAAAGATTATAAATAAACTTTAAAGATTGCAAAGCCAAGAGATGGCCCAGAAAAATCGGAAAGGCCTCAATTTTCCTGCATTCAGCTCTGAGGCAGCTTACATAGCCTGGATCTCAAACACCAAGCAATTTAGACAGCAGTTGACAGCCAGAAGCCACTTTCTTCCAACGATGCCCTGGCTTGCCATACACAGCAATGGGTTCAAAATTTGCTTGTGCAGTTGATAAAATACCTAATCACAGAGCTTTGGGATTGACAAAGTTGAGGGATTGACTCCCATTACACTGAGAAGAGTGCCCAGCACCCAGCCCTCAGGGATGCGCCCACCTCCAATCGAAACAGGGAAGCTTTAACTTGTGTCTTTTTCCGTTATTAAGCTGTTGGAGTGACATCTGGTCCAAATAAAGAGTTTAGCAGCCCTTGTAAACTGTTACTTAATCATATTTTGCTTCTTGTCTTTAATAAATAAGTGGAGACGGAAAAATAAAATGGTTGACAACTCCTGAGAACACCAGTCTTGTAATTTACATGAAATAGGTGCGTACAAGTCATTGGATGGATTCAAAGCCAGTCTTTGACTTTCATTTGAGACAGTCAATTGTGGGTTTGAAGAAGATAATAAAGAAGCATCATGGACACCAGAAAGTGTGTTTGGGGAGAGCAAGTACCCAGTTCAAATAACACGTGGGCTGCATTAGATGGCTCCAGAAGCAATTATAGAAAAAAGGTCACCTGACTTGGAGACGAAAAAGCTAACTAAACGTGCTTCTGCAATTCCATGTCAGGTGGAGACATGGTAAGGACGACACCTGTGAAAGATGGAGGGGAAATCTGTAAGGGGAACACAGCATTTGCGGACATCACGCAAGGAAACATAAGGCATCAAAACACGGTGAACGAATAGGACCGGCGCGTTCATAGCTTCTCAGTTCTACAAAAGCATCAAATACGCAAAAAACAAGAACACGAACAAAAAGACCAAATGGTAAACAGACCTCAAATCTAGAGTCAACGTCATATTTAACAGAAACTGAGAAATCGTCTTCATTTCATGAGTATTGGCTTTTCTGAATGCAAGTACTACATAATATAGTAGAATATTGTAAACACCTAAATTAAGACTAAAATGATGGTTATTTATAAACTTTAAAAATATTCTAAGGAAATCAAAAAAGAACAAATGAAACTTAAGAGATTCAATTTCTTTACATCAAAACCCCTGTCCTATAAAGAAGTAGACATCTCACTTTAAAGGACGGTGAAACATTTACAAAATTGATTATATTATACTTTAGAAAGCCATCGACGAATTCCCCGACCCCAGAAAAGAATCTATGTGCACATTCTCTAGCCACACTAAAATATAATTCCATTTGAACAGACGGCATCGAGGACAACAAACGAAATAAGTAAAGCAGAAGTGAGGTTGAAAATGAGTAATAATTTTTCACATTGCATTGAGATAACCATCTAAGAACAACAACAACAACAACAAAAATCATAATTACAAATGTTCAAAATTACCAAGAAGACTACATATTGAATCGTAGGATGCAAAGTCAAAGTTGCAACGAGAGGCAAATTCATACCATGACATATTTGAATCATCGAAGAAGAACAACAATTGGCGATACACAGACAGACAGACTCAGCAAACGCAAGGGAGGCAGAAGGCAGCAACCATAAGGATAAAGTCAGGTATCAGTGAACATGCTCACACAAAATGTTGAGAAATTATTCCAAGAACTGAATTTTTGAAGAAAAAAAGTACAGACTTTAGATCATTATTAAAGAGATAAAGTATGCATATATAATATAAAGAGAAGGCAATGTAATCACTGGAATATAACATTACTTGTAAGTCTATACCAATAGTATTTTAAATCCCAGGCTGATTTATACTTCAGGATTAGTAACACCAAAAGGGAATTATTGGGAGGTTACTGTGTTGCACACACAGGATGATATACTTTACACTTTATCTCTTTATCTTCTCAGTGGACCTTCATAGGTCCTCATTTTAACCACTTGGCAAATGAAGAAACTAAGCATAGGAAAGAGACAGAGTTCCCAAGAGTCCCATGAGAAAGGATTTAAGCTCATTATATCTAAAGATTTAACTACTATGATATATTAGAAAGAGAGGCAGAACGTTTAAAGATACAGAAAATTAAAAGATTCTGGTAAATACAAAAGACACAGATGCATTGTGAAAGACTTCCCAGAAGGTAAACGTTAGCAAATTCAAGTTTTCTTGGAACTTTCCATTCAAATGCTATATATATATATATATATAAATATATATGGTACAGAATATAGAAAAAGATGAAGTGACACCTAATTCATTTTACAAAGCCAACATAACTTTGACACTGAAAGCTCACAACAAACACATTTGAAAAATCCTGAGTTGAACACTTGGAAGGCAAATCTTATTAAAGGACAGCATACCACAATCAAATAGAATTTGACCTCAAAACAATTCAAAGTTATGAAACATTATTAGCATTCATTGTGCTGACAGAAACAACACAGACATCTTGCAGACATCAAAAAAGCATTTCAAAGAATTCTAAATCCAGTCCTGAACCATAAGTACTAAAAGTCCTACAATCTTATTTAAAAAATAAAGGCCAGTGGGAAAAACAATTTGTGAACAACAGTGAAACAGAAGGCAGATTTCTATTACTAATAATATGTTTTAGAATTTGCAGCCAATACAATAAGATAAGAAAAAGCAATCAGCAAGACAACATGAAAGAGATAAAACTTAGGGATATAAGAGACTATACCTAGAGATTCTAAATTATTCAATGAAAAGCTTGAAGCATAAACAAATTCAGTGAGGCAGATTGACACTAGCAATATATAAAAGTTCTCCACACACCACTGACATGAAGTTCAAAAATATGAAAAAAGGGGGGCCAGATTCACAACAGAGGTAACACTTAATTCTTGGGAATAATCTTAGTGACAAATTGAATATGCCAAATCTGATAAGTAATTTATATATAAATTTATAACTGCAAAATAGCATGTAACAAGTTTTACAGTTTTGTTTTTGTTCTTATTTGTTTGTTTTTGTTTGTCTGTTTGTTTGTGAGACAGTGTTTCCCTATGTTGCCAGTCTGGCCTTGAGCTCATAATCCTTCTGCCTCAGCCTCCCAAGTGCTGGGATTACAGGCATGCACCAACATGCCTGGCTTTGACTGATAACTTTATAAAAGCCCACAGACAATCTAGAAAGTTTTAAAATTCACAGTATCATTGAAATCGACCTGAAAGAATGAACAAATCAGACAAAAAAGGAAAACAAAATTAAAGAAAAAAAAATAAAGGAAGACCCTTGCCACTAAACAATGATACAATATAACATAATGCATAAAAAGGAAGTAGAGATGCCCCCAAAATTTAGTAAGCCAATAGAACAGAGGGAAGTAAACATAAGAATCAAAACAGTATAGGTATATAGGGGGGACTCTCCAGTCCCATGGTTCAGTACTTAAGTGCATTAACTGGTCTTGCAGAAGATTCAGGCTTGGTTACCACATGGTGATTCACAGGCACCAGTAACTCTACTTTCTGGGGGACTAATACCTCTTCAGTCACCACCAACATTGCACACACATAGTACACAGACACGCACAGCCAAAACACTCCCTCACATTTGTAAAAATGATATGCAATGTAATAAAGGTAGAAATAAGATATTTTACAATGAATTAATGGTTTAAATATTAAAATATGAGACATAAAATTATAGAAGGATGATATGAGGTGTTTAGGGAAATACATTTATATCCAAACTCAAAAAAAAATGCACATGAAGAAACTATAAGGAAAAAGTGAATCATCTATTTCTGTAACCTGACAATTTTTAACTTTAAGAGATATTTTGAAATTTAGGTGTGTGTGTGTATGAGGGGGGAAAAGGTGTTTGTGCACACACATGCATGCATGAAGGTATGTACAACCAAGGCCAGAAAAGACTATCAGATCTCCTGTAGCTCAAGATAAAAGTGGTTGTAAGCCACTAAATATGGGCACTAGGAACCAAACCCTGGTCCTCTTTAAGAGAAGTCCAAGATCTTTACTGGTAATCCATCTCACAAGCACCACGACTTTTGAGTAAAAGCCTCCAGGAAAATAAATAAACGCAAAGTAAAAAAAGAACAAAAGAAAAAGAAAGAAAGAAAGAAAGAAAGAAAGAAGGAAGGAAGGGAAGGAAAGAAAGAGAGAGAGAGAGAAAGAAAGGAAATTCTGGTGGCATATGACCAAAACTTAAGAGAGCAAAATTGAAGGGAAGACTAAATAACACTATACAACCAGTCAAAGTGATCCCATACACAACTGAGGTGCGTGTGTGTATGTGTGTGTGTGTAAGAAAGTGAGTGAGAAATTAGCTTCAAGAATGGAAAGAGAAAGTTTCAGATCGAAAGAGAGAAAATGGATGAGCATACATCCAGATCAACATAGAAGCAATGAAATCCTCACACAATAAGAGAAAACCAGAAAATCCTACACATTCCCATGAGATTGAAGAAGGACAAGGGCTTACAGCTTTTCCCTAGAGTTTCTAACCTGTTTTCTTTGACCTTTTTTTTTTTTTTTTAATTTTCAAGTCTATGTATCTCTGAAAATCTGAGGGAAAAACACTGTGGCTTAGAATTTTATACCTAGCTGATTTATCTATGTTGATGTGGACGTTTTCCTATTCAAATGAGAAAGGTCTCCAAAATTTTACCTTCTATCAACATCTTCTCTTGAAATTCTAGCAAAACAGGAATTCCTCCTCCCCCAACCCCTGCTAAAGGAATTCTATCTAGGGGAGAGAAAACCAAAGGAACCTATCCTCAGGAAGAGATGGGAAGGTCAAGATGGTGGCAGCCTAAAAATGAGCTAGCCCAAGAGATGATTAGAAGCTGACTCCAGAAAGATATTTCTGCAACGTGGTATACATATGTCTTAAACACCTCATGTCTTCGTATCTATGGGAAGGCTGTGAGTTAGCCAGAGCTGCACAAAACAAAACAAAACTGAAACTGAGCAACACACACACACACACACACACACACACACACACACACACACACAAACTCCAGAAGAAAAAAAAATACTAGGGAGAAGATAAATACTCAGGTCCATGTTGTGAAGCTTTGTGAGTGTTCATACTCAACGAGGGGTGTAACCTCTTCAGTATTGATCAAGCCAGCATTTCAAAATAATCTACTGGGAGGGATAGTACAGGGGTTTGTGTGTGCGGGGTGAAGATGGGGGCACACGTAAAAGAGACTTAAATGCTTGTCTTCAACAATAGAGCAATCAAAATGATGCCGGAACTTAAAAAAAAAATATATCACACACAATGGAAGAAAATCAGGGAGCAGAAAAACAAGAATGTCACTTAGCGTTAGGATCTAAATGTCAAGAGAATCAGTTAAAGCAGTTACAGGTAACTGCATAATATTCGGGTGGGGCTGGGAGAAGGGTGGGAGGGCTGACACTTCCCTGACAATCTTGTAGAAAGATCTGGCTCTTAAAATGATGTGTATGCATGCGTTTGACAAAAAAAGAAAAAAAAAACATAAAAACTAAAGAAATAATGAAAAGTGCGAGGAGCCAGAGCTAGCGACTGAGATACAGATACCCCACCAAGAGGGTGGGGAGTGCTCTGTGCCTCCCTCCGAGATAAATGCTATGGGGATGGAAATGGTGAAATGTCATGTTTTGACAAATACGCAAAGGTTAAAAACTCTGATAATTCTCAGAGCAGCAGGCACGTTTTCAGACTAATTCTGAAAATGTAATGGGCAAAAAGTTTTCAGAGTGAAAATTTGGCCTTGTACTCCTGCCTCCTGGCAGAGCCACAAAATGCTTGTAAAAAGAACAGCAAGACACTAGACCAAACTGAGGAGGGGCGCATGCAGAGAAGGCCGTTAAACAAATGCCACTCAGCTTCTGCACCTGTCTGCAGATGGATACGCACAGACCAATTGTTAATTAGAGACACCGGCTAGATTTTTTTTGCAACCATTTAAAAAAAAAATCAAAGATGATAAATTACTGAATGGCATGGGGTAGAGTTTAGGAAAAAGGAAGATGAGAAAAAAACAGCAATGATAAGCTCAATTAAACACACACACACACACACCACATAATCAAGTGCCCGTGCATGAGTACACTTTATAGAAATAAACCAGAAACCAAAATGTATTAGCCCAACATTGGCAGTGGTCATCTTTGAGTGGTATGACTACACTTCCCATGCTTTCCCATAGAACAGAAGCTTCTTTTATGAATAAGAAAACATTATTTAAGTACCACATGACAGATGTGACTTTTGAACTTACTATCTTTTAGAGGACAGCCATGGCAACTTGCAATTCTCCTGCCTCAATCTCTCCAGAGATGGGGATCATACCGTGACATCTGGCTTATTTGCATCATCATTTTTACAAATACCACAAGCAGGGGAACAGAGGTTATCCCAAGGCCCAGCTCAGGCTGCCAGGAAGGATCCTGTGAAGATCCAGGATGTAGAAATAGGAGACTTGTCTGGCCATTCCTGCCCTCCACTCAGAAAAGCCACTGCCAGAAGTAGCTAATGCTTCTCTGCAGAAGCCTCCCTCCCTCCCCACAGGCTGCACAGACAGACACTCCAGCTCAGTTGGAAAGTTCATCTTTCAGTGCTTACAATCTAAGCATCTACCTGACTATGTATGCTCTTGTCCCAGACACACAGCGTTGAGAGTAACAGAAAAACAAAGGAACTTACCCAGTAAGGCTGGGAATGTACCACTGCCACTTTCTTCATGGGAAGCTGCATCAAGTAACCAAGGCTTTGAAGGTTCTGTGTCAGGGGACCTTCCAAGACAAAATGGACAAGTCACAAAACAAAATCCAGCAAAGCATGTTCCCAAAACCTTTCTGCTCAGTAGACCCAGAGGAACCTTGCATATCGCGAGAGAAGGGACTTTAAGAATGGGAAGTTGGGTCAGGCCTGGGTCCAATCCTCCAGCAGTGTAAAAGAGGGCTTCAAAGCTTACTCAGGAAGATAACACAGGAGCTACAAATGAGAATACTGAGCCTTCGTGCGCCAAGGGATTGGAGCACAACCGGGTACCTGTCCCCACACAGCCAAGTTCTCAAGAAGAGGATGAAAGGATGAAGAGCCCCAAGAAAAGCCAGAAGACCTGCTCTGAAAAGGCATCTAAGCAAGGGTTCCAGGAGGGCCTGGGTATTTGGGAAGGAAGACAGTATGCACCTAAACATGGGCCAGGAGAAACAAATCTTATCTCCGTCTAACACTAAAATGCTGATGGAGAACTCATGTTACCGGGGTGACCCTTTTACATATGGAAAACTGAGGCTAGGCTGGGCAATCGCAAGCCTCAGATCACCTATCAGATGGAGGTAAGAAAGAAATGGCTCCCCTTTATTAAGGTCAAGAAAATAATTCGGAGGCAGGTGGAGGGACTAGAGAGGCCAGCCTGTTCCCCTCCATCTGGAGCTAGAGACCTCTTATATGAGTGCACGTGCGTGCGCGCGCATACACACACACACACAGACACAGACACACACACACACACACACACACACACACACACACACACACACACACACACACACACACGGGCCTTGAAGGCTTGGAAGAGATGGGATGGTCAAGCACCCTGTCTGTCTGGGAAAATGGAGAACTTATGTCTGCATCCAGCAATCAACCAGGCAGAGCATGCCCAGGCAGAACAAGAAAACTGAAACCAATTTCTATCTTAGAGAAGAGTTCTAGTGCTTTTTCCAAGGATACACAAGAGTACAAGGGTGAGGAAAGAAAACACCACTGGGTCTCCTGCTCATTCTCGCCTGTGGAATAGTGAGGCTGTGTGGGGGCACAGTTCATACTGGTCTCATCTGACACCCCACCCAGCCTGGGCCAGAACTCCATACCCACCCATGCTCAAGCACTGCTCAGTGATTTTCAAGACCAAATTCCTACTGGCTTGGGGAGGTTTGAAGTTTTTTTTTGCCAAAGTCATGAAAACGGAACTAAGGGAGGGGACCGAACTCTTTCCAGTACCATCAGAAAAGCAAAACTAAACCACAAGGTCAGCCCTGCGAGCTGTCTATGGGCTCGGTGACAGGAGGACTTGTATCCAGCCTTACTCTCCATCTTCCTTGGGAAGGGTCACAGCACATACACTCTCCCAACTCTCAAGTCAAACTCAGCTCTGGATTGTGACCATGAGTTTTGAAAGAGAACTTTTGCAAAATAATTGGTTCCCAGCCCTGGTCTAATTGCCTACATCCTATCCAAACTTCATGGGAAGGGAGATTTATTTAAGTAGGGAATAAAACTCATGCCAGGCAATTTCAAGGATTAGGGTTACACATCTCTTAATGAGGCACAGGCAAAGACAGGGTAGAGCTGGAAGAGGAGGGTAGGTCCCAGCAGTTAGTAGGGACCATCTCTGCTTCAGGGATACAGGACCTGAGCCAGACACAAGCTCTGAACTTAGGATGGACATACAACTATGTGTGTTGGCCCTTATTCATCTTTACCTCTCCCCAGAAATTTCCATCCTCAAATATTATACCAACTTCTGTCCTGAGCAGCAGAGATCAGGGGCCATCAAGTTCAAGCATCCCTCCCATGGAGCCCATCCATCCAAGGGACTGCTTGGAGTAATGTAGGTCATGGAATCTCTGAAGATGTGTCCAACTCAAGGCCAAGTCAAAGCCAAAATATGGGTGATGCATCTTAGGATGAAAGGAGGGAAAAGTCATGCTGCTGGTGACTGTGGCCAGGTTAATGATGGCGGTGATGGTGATGATGTTATGTACGGTGGTGACCATGTTTGGTGGTGATGGTTGTTGATCATGGTAGCCAAGATGATCGTGATGGTTACATGGGTAGTACCTCTGCTGTTGCTGTTGAGGGTAGTCATGGCGGTAGTGGTGGTTGTATTAATGATGGCAATAGAAGTACTACCTAAGGGTGATGGCCCTGATGGCCATGTAGCTGGTGGTGATGATCTTGCCCATGGAGGTGACTGTGGTAGTGATAAAGGTGTTGATGATGATGGTGGCGGTGGTGATAATGCCAGAGAAACTATGGCTTTGATGATGTTTTGAGTGCTATAAGAATGGTTGCTTTGCATAGCTGAAAACTCTGGGCAATGAGGGGGAACTTACCTCTCATCTCCTCTATGTATGCACTACTCTTAAAGCAAAGCTTTAGAGTCTAGCCAATAGTTCTTGCTGCTTACCAAGCCTCAACGCTCAAGAGTCACTGCCACAAACACAGTTTGAGCTCATTTCCTACAGGTCTAGAGCATGCTCAGATGAGGAACAATCAAATGAGAGGTATCAAAAGTTGAGAGTCAGGAATGGGAGAAATTACTTGAGTTGGTATAAAGAGGGTGGGTGGTGGGAAATGAGATGAATCCTCGGGGCTAAACCGTACCCTGTATCATCACTCGGTCAGAAGGGAGGATGGAGAACAAGGAGTGAGGGCTAGACTCCATGGTGAGGAACCCCCGTGGGAAGGAAGGAAGACTACACAGTGTCAGCCATATAGTGCTGCTAGACATAGAATCTACGGGAAGAGAGTGGAGGGAGGAAGCGTAGAAGGAAGGAAAGAACCACGAATGGTGGATCTTAGGCAAGTACCCCTTACAGAATAAAGTACTGGCAACGTTCTTTTTAAATGTTCTATACTCTGATAGAAGGGCATGTTGTGCTTTTTCTGGATAGGCTTGTCTCATTGCTATCCCTCTTAGAACTTGGTTGACCTTTCCAGTCTTCTAGGTATAACCAAAGTTTCATTAAGACAAAACAAAAACGGCCAAATAAATATAACCACGTTGGGTGGACAGGGGAAGAGAAGAGCACTTTTTAACTTTTTTTTAAAAGGTATAGCCTCTCCCAGGTGTGATACTACACACAAGAAACCCACGAACATACTACAATAAGCTTCTGCCGAACACACAAATCCTTCGGGAAGGTAGCGTTGTCCTGAAGCTGAGGCATAGGTGAGCCAGTGCTTCTCATTAAACTCAAAGTCCCACAGTTAGATGTGAGAGGAATTTAGTTTGCTTGGAAAGACAAGGCATGCGCCCACTCAGCAGAGGCATAAAAACAAGCCTCGGTTATTTTTGATCTCCTATTTTGGCAGAGGCTAGGATAGCTTTCGGGAAGGCCCAGGGCTTCCATTCCACCATGCCAAGCCAGAGTTACCCAAGGATGGGCCAATGTCCCGGGCAGTAAGAACTGCCAGTATCCTGTCTCATTATCTGGCACAGGAAGCCTGGCCCTGGCGAGAAGCTGGTCTCATAGGGAGGATGCCATGGACCATCTGACACATAGCACACTCCTCCAAAAAATCAGCTACCAGGCCATACTGGTTTCACAAAAGCACATGTATTTTTAGTCATTTGCTCACTCATTCAGCAATAATTTACTGGGCGCCTACCAGGCTCAAGGCTGGGCAGGGGCTGGGGATAGAGAGAAGAATTTGACCCAGTTCCTGGCCCTCCAGGCTCCTTAGTTTAGCGCTGACATGTAAACAAACGCCCATGATAGAGAAAGTAGGGAGGTCTGGCTCAAGTAGTTACTACTGGTGTGAAGCTGGGCGTGGCCGCTCTCCTTGGAACAGAGAAGGAATAGCTGTGAGTTCATTCACTGCCTCACGCCCAGACAGCTGACTGACTCATTCATGCATCAACTCATTCACTAGTTCAGCCATTCATTTGCCAGAACACAACTTACTCTTTAATTGCGTACTTGCTGATGGATTTGCTACCTAATCAATTCTTTTATTCATTAACTATGCTACGCTTATTCATCCATCCATTGGCCTTTCATTCACGTATTCATTTATCATTTCTTTCAGTTACATGTTTATTATGCGGTTGTGATAGTGATTTTTCTTCCTCTAATTGATTCATTCAGCCTTGAGTAGGTCATTCATTCATTCATATATTCATGCATTCATTCATTTGCGCCAACAGTGACTCTTTTCATTCACAGACCAAAATGCTGACTCACTACTTCCTACAATCCTCCATTAGAAATGAAGACCTACTTACCCATCCATTCATAAACCCATTCAGGAATTCACAGATGACCAATGCACTCAAGAGCGCGCATTCACTTCTCCTAGGCTGACCCATAGATGCATTCATTCATTCCTTCCTTCATTCACAAGTTTCATCTTTCATTTTTCACTTCTGCTGCGTAGGCATGCTAATTCGTGTGTCCACTCACAAACGTTCTTGCATTCATTCACTTTGTAACTCAGTCATTGGTTAGTGCATTATTGACCCGGGCTTGGCACAGACCTCCATGTTTTCATGACTTCATTCCTCCATTTTTTTTCCTCCTCCAGGGATCTTTAGTTTAGGCACTGTTCTATTTATTCCTTCTTTTAGTCATCGATCATCCCCTGACTCACAAACATCACATGTGCTGCTGCCATTAAGTTGAAGTTGTGAAAGACCTCACAGCACAGGAATGCCAACTCTCATAAAGCATCTAAACCTTGAAGTTGAGCAGAGAACGCCAACTCCTTATTTCTGGGCCACACATACACTTGTTCTGTTACATTGTATATAATTGGTATTATCTAAAGATATAGAGTTACAGGGTCAGGCTCCTATGTGAACTCCGTATTTGACACAAGGTCAGGCAAGGATGAAAGACAATAGCTATTAGCGGAAATGGATACTTTTTTTTTAATCAAATATTTTACCATTCTCAGATACTGAGTACAAGAAAATAAAACTCAGAGTATTTGAGCCTACCTGCAAACAAGTAAGAATTTGGGCTCGATAAAGGCAACGTAAGTGCCATGAGAGAATACAAATACACCTTATTAGCACACAGAAAGTGGCCATGTGCACCTATCCTGTAAAAATGAAGACAGAAGGGGCTACGTTCCTTCCATAGACATGAGGGGCTAAGATCTACAATCATACTACTTAGTGCAAAACGTTTAAATTATTCACCCACACTGCTCTATTTCCAATTTAGTTTTTAAAAGGTTTGCTTACTAAATAATAATAACATCAATTTCATGAACTCATCAAAGAACAAAATAATTTGAAAAGAATGAGTATTTAATGCGGTTTTGGGGCAGGTTCCTTATACACAAGTGCAACAAATTAAATCTTTTTGGTTAAATGGGTTTATGAGGAAGAAAATAGAGTTGATCATAAATCTTAATCTTCAAGGCCAGTGTTCTCATGGGGATAATCTCCATGATTTCAAATTTCTGGGCATGGATTTTTTCCTGATTAATTTAGTCACTCATTTTCAAAAAATTAAATCAACAGAAAAGATTCTGCAGCCAAACACAACAGGGGGAATTGGTTTTCTACATTTTTCTCTAGACCCCTTTAGTGGAGCACTCTACATGACCCTATTTGAAACAAATCTTCCTTTTATGGAACAATTCCAGGACAGATGCAGTGTGGACCCTTTTTTCTATTTCCCTGTCTTAACAACAACATAGCCTTTGCCTTCACTTAGAGTGTTTGCGTGATCTCGATTCAAGAATGCAGTCCAAACCTACTGTGACTAGGTCTCATTTATGCAAACAGACAGACTATGGCTTCCCGGGACTCCCTGAGAACTAGTATCTGTGTCGTTGTCTTTGACTATATGTCACATAATGTCAATTTCATATAAACAGTGATCACTGTAACAAAAAGAACAAACAGGAAACTTACCCACTGAGATCTGTACTGACCGGCTATACAGTCAGTGTTGTGACCTTCATGCTGAAGTATCCATGATGAGACGACTGGTGTGTATCCACTCTACTGAGTACAAAGTTAAACAAAGAAACAGGAGTCAGCCTCTGTGCCAAGTTACATGCTGCAGTCATTTTAAGTCAGATTAACCCTTACTTGTTTGCTTAACGTTTTTCTATAATGAATTAAATACAAAGGAAGCCTGAGCATTTCTACCAAAATGGACCAAGACATTTCAGAACTGAATTAATATTTCTTGCTTTAAAATTGGTCCACATACTGGGCTCATTTTCCTTCCTCACATATATCTTTATTGACTGAGACATGTATTCAGTCTCTGAGCAAATTTCATATGCACCAGCTCTCATGAACTCCGCAGGTAGATGTTTTTTTTCAACTTTCCTGAAGTCATTGTCACCACATATGCTCACAGATTCTTTCATGAGAGCATGCCACCAGCCTCAGCTGTTTAAAGTGATCATGGATTGCCCCTCAGATTCCACTCTCATCATCAGCCCACATGCATGTTGGTCCATGCCTTCACCACGAACAAGCACGGTGACAGAATGCATGGCCACAAGCCTAACTCCCTAAGCAGCAGCCACCATCTGTCACAGGTGTTTGATTCAATTGTTGAAAATTAAGGGAAGAACTGTTTTGTTCTTATACTTCATTCGTATTAAATTGAATTAATTTGGGTTCAGAGAAGATTAGCATCATCACAGACCAGAGGGCTTGCTGATACCCAGTTATCTTCTGTGATGACCCAAAAGAAACCATGAGCTAATGGCTCACACTAGAAACTTTATGCTTACATTCCATGATATTCTCTCTCTCCAGAGGGCAAAGGCCTTCACGATTAGTTCTGATTGGGTATGGTAGGTAAAGCTTCCTGCAGAAAAACAGAGGACATTTGCATACGGTAATACCTAGGTGTAGGGATAGATTGATGTAAATACAGTATGGATAAATGAAAATAAAAATTAAAGACGTACTACATTACCAAAAAAAATTTACTTTTAGCTAAAAATTTAAACTAGAAGTTTAAACCAGAAGTGGGAGAAATGGATAAAACCATAACTTATTTAAAGAAATGCTATTACCTGCCCATTTTTTTCCTCATTGGTAATTGATTTTTATCCTTTCTCATTAATTCTTTACCACGATAAACTCACTCTTTTTACAATGTGTGACACTGGCAAAGATAATATAGCCATCAGCACATTGCTCATTGCCAAGGTGACAGAGACTCGGTACCTTTGTAATGGTGTCTAGTGAGCACTTAGGGGTCATTCATGATAATGATGGGCTATTTGCCATAGGAGTAAAATGAGTTCTGAACTCAGGATCAACCCAGAGTAATAGTCTCACCTAGCCATCAGTAGCTATTGACCCCTCGAAACAGAGCAAAGCTTCTTAGTCCACTTACCATCCCTTTCCCACGCGATTAGTGTTCTTCCAGCGTTCCATGAGCTCGGAGATGGAGTGTGGCTTCCTCTGCCATATTTATCTCTTTGAATCTATGCATCAGTTCTCAAGGACTCATTCCTAGTCAACCCAAACACAGGATCTATGGATAGTTCTCATGACCCTCCTACAGATTTTCTCCTCTGAAAGAGCAACTAGATTCCTATTGTGTTGGAAGTCCATGTTCCAGACACGATTTCTAGTCTGAGACTCCAACACTGCCAGCACCGCCATCGTGAGCTCAGACTGATCTCTGTCTTCTTCATTCATGTCTCCATGGTTTTACTGACCATGCACCTGTACTGATCATCTACAATAAATAATCCCATAAGAATCCCAAAAACTTGTGGTCCTTGGATAGCCCTAATATCCGTTTCCATAATTACTATCAGAATAATACCTCTAGTCTGAATTAACCTCAGTGTTCTATGCATGCACAGATCAATCTAATAATGGTTTATATTAAACACATGTTTACAAGCAGGTCAAAGTGTCTTCTAAAGGACTCTAAGTCACACATTTTTAATTAATTTAAAAATTAATTTTGTGTGAATGACTTCTAAAAACAATATCAAGACCACAATCTTAACTGACACTATTCGGAGGACTCTCTTCACTCACAATACACAGGTCCACCCGCAGATGGGACCAAAAAGAAATGCGTCAGAACAACTCTGTTCTTTCAGGAATCCAGAGAAAAAGAGATCATTACCAAGAGTGAGACTTCATTTGCATTGGTCTCTCTCTGTATTCGATCTTTCATTAGTCAGTCATTTAAGCAATTTGGGATGTCTTTCATTTGATTTCTCTTGTATAAACAAACAGTATCAGTTGTGGCACAGATACAGACTATCATTGGTCCTCTCCCTTGTGCACAGTAGTGGTTTTAGTGCCTAGAAATTTCTTCTTGCCCTGCAAAACATTCTTATAGTTGAGTAAGGTTTGTTTCTATCTAGTAATAACTACATATTTGGTTACTGGTTCTTTCCTTGAAATGGATTGTAGTGTTAGCCTCAAAATGCATTTTAACAAAACAAAAATGAAACCCTTTATTTTCTTGAACCCTGTCTACAAAATGACTTTCTGGATAGTGGTGGTGCATTTCGTCTATGGTAGACCTAAGGTCCAGATGCATACAAATTCATTTTGAGGAACCCAGGATGAACACTGGTCTCTTTTCGTTACTACCTTGTTTAGTTATTAACTCTATAATTCACCACTGTCAACTTTTAAATAGTATGGCTCACAGAAACCCAGGAGGATCCTTGGGTCTGTCATTGATAACTGCCTTTTCTTTTGCTATAATCAGCTACAGACGTATCCTCAAAATTCTGCCTCACCATCACAAGGTTCATGTTTCCATATATGTGTCTGCACATATATCAGTATGAATGCTTCATGTCCATCACAGATTAGAAACCGGCCTGCACACGGTCTTCTGCCATCACATGACATGGAATAAATATCATGACATAGATATGATATTTGAATAAAGATTTAAAAACTACACAAATAATGACAAGCAAATATTACTTACCTTGGCCTCCAGGTGTGAGTAAGGAACTCTCCTCTCTTTAGTCTACTGTAAGGGGCGAGGAAGAGAATGCATGACAAAGAGCCTGCTCTTTTTCTTCCCCACCTTTGATTAACAATCATTAATTGAGAAAGTACTTAGCTTATATTTTATTAAAAGAAAAATGAAAAATTCTGAACTCCCTCTTAGCACAGGAATAGAAAGGTTACTCATTTTAATATCTACTGGTTGTATTTTTGCTTTATCAAGAATTTTAATTTTGACATTGACTAATTTATGGTTTTTTTTCTTATTTCTTTACTACTTCTCACAATGGGCCAATGATAAAAGTATAAGACAATGCAAAAAAAAAAAAAAAAACCAAATTCTAAAATGTCATGTGTTCCACTCCGTGACCTTTATCAAGAGGGTCATATGAAATGAAGAACGCGCTGCTAATCGCTGGAGTTGGACCATATATGCATTCATTTGTGACCCCACACCTCCAGAATCATCACTGATCAAAGCCTTTATTCATTTGCCTTTTGAGTAAGATATCATCTACCTTCCAATGTCAGCTCCATGAATTGCAAGAGACCCTATGTATACTCTTAATTTGCATACAGAGCTACTAGAGACTTGTTCTTTCTATCAGTTATCTTCCATTTTTTACGTATGCCTTATTAATGGAGTACTTTGTATCACCTCTTTAACAGCCACTGGCAGAATGCTGGCCATTTGTTTGGTATATTACACACTTTGTAATAGTATAACTATTCTCGTACGCAAACCACACTAACCAAGATAAGAATATTGGCTTTAACTCACATTCAATGTGTACTTCTTCTTGGGAAAGTGCAGAGCCCTTGACCATGGCAGACTCTTCAGGCACACGGGTCCATCACTCGGAGACAAACATCACACAGAATATGAGAAAAGTAGGACAAGCGATTCATTCCACCTTAGCAGCTTTTTGACTCAGGAAATTACTAGTTGGAGTCTTATTTTATAAGATAAAAAATTTCAAACTAGCTACCATAACAATCTGAACACCGTCTTAATAATATTGTCTATATACAATTAGCCACAGAGGTAAGAAGAGTGCCTTTCTCTTTAGATTTTACTTTCACTGTAAATTTGAAATTCTCTTACCTCCTCATACACTTTTATGAATGGACAATGCCTAAGTATAGTCAATTGTTTTTGTTTATATGTCTATTTATTCCCATATTGATCAATCATGAAAATGTGTGACCGTAAAACCAAAAAGAACTATATTGTTTTTGTACTACATTTTAGTATCTAGGTATGTGATCATTTCAAACACAGACAATGGGCTATGCAACGCATGTAATGGACCTCAGAGTATGCAAACACACCCATTGTACACACTCGTATTCTATCATTAGTGGTCACTGATCCAAGGCTGAACATCTATTTCACTGATTTATACATTGGCTACTCAGAGGCACTGATATGGTAGAAATAAGTCTAAAGTCCTTTGATTGATAAAATGCCAAGAAAACACTTGATATTCCTAATTTATATTGAAAGATTTCTTATATTGTTAATAATTGATTCAGGTTTTTCATAAATGTATAATCAATACGAGACCCAATATCCATCTAGGAGTAATCAATGGGATGCCGTTGATCTTCATTAATCATATACTTTTAAATAAAGCATTGAATATTCTGTTTGTCTGTTTTGACGCTTATTTTTTTTTTAACAGGGTGTGTCTGTATAGCTCTGGCTGTCATGGAATTTGTTTTGTAGCTCAGACTGGCCTTGAACTCAGAGATCTCCCTCAAGAGGCCTCTGTCTATAAAGGGGGACTAAGAGCATGTACTTTGTGTCAGCATAAGGCACTGAGTATTCTTAAGCAAATCATTCAAAACAGAATTTTGAATCGTTTTTTGAACTTAAGCAAAACAATTCAAAACCGATTCAGAATCAGTATAGCAAAAACAGGACCCCGATCGTGGACGATGCACCCCTCATATAGTGCGCCCATTCTAGAGACGACTGAGCAGGGAAGTTAAGGAAATGAGACTTTCCTTGTAGTGGCCTTCCCTTTTCAACTGCCACTGTCCATTAGGCCAACCATTTTTGGAGTACATTTAATGTTCTTATTGCTTTAAAAGATAAAAATTTCAAATTTTCCCCGAATGTAGACATGGTAATTTACATTGTTAATGTCATCATTGGCAAAGGAAGTTTTTAAGGGGGCATAAAATTCTGTACGTACTAATCTGTGTCTAGACTCTCTTCATCTTTTTGACAATTGGGCAATGCCTTACCCATTCCATTCTCGCACTGATACAATTATAAGAACTGAATAGAATTTATAACAGGGGAAAATGAACATATTATATGGCCCTTTAGTCTTTTTAGAGGAAAATTATAAAAGAAGAGAACGGATTATGTTACTTCTTTAGGAGATCTCAAAGTTCCAGACACGTAGTCAGACACGTGACTCATGCGTCCTCAGTGATCATTATCAATGATGGCTGTTTCTTTCTTTTTCCAATCACTCTTCATCTATTATTGATAATTAGTTCAATAATCATTTAATAATAATTCGAGAGACTATTATTCCAACAACCTTAATCTGTGGGGAATAGTTCTCGCCTTAATTAATCATCCTCAGTGTTTTATAAATAATTTGACTACTTGAAATCCTGTCTGTGGCTCTCACTCTATGGATCATTCATCCTTAATGCTATGTCATATTTTTCAGTCACCCATCGAGTTCCACCATATCTTAAGAAAAGGTGCAAGCCATTACTCACAGTGGTCTGCCCAGCACCACCCATGACGCCAGCAGAGCTCCTAGCCAAGGAATTAGCCTCAAATCAGCAAAGACCTAAGGAATGCAAAGCAGAAACCATAAAGACAAACTTAACACAATGCTATTGACCTCAGATGACGGTCTATAGTTATGCAGCCCTGGGCAATCCTTTATACACAGAGGGCATCTATTTAATTAGCTCTTAAATAAATAATGGCCAGCTTAGCCATGATTCAGACATTCAGACAGCAATGCTTTATGTCGGAACTTAAATGTCTGGCTGAAGAGCAGATACGGATAATCCTATTTGACCTAAAAAGTGTTTCTTGTTCATCATGTATTTTTATAATTGGACCATTCTTAATGTTATATATCTTTATTTGTAGATTTATTGTTTCCTGAACTCATACAACTATAAACAGCAGGAAATGGGCACATACATACATACATACATACATACATACATACACATATACATACATTAGGCCTGTGTCAACTCCCCCTCTATTGTTGACACCTGGACTTTATGATGGACCTGAGTGACTTAGTTACTATTTGTAGATCATATGTGGCACCACTGGTCATCATAAATCAAAGACTGGCCTTATTTTTTTCCCACTCATTTCTATATTCTATGTCTTTCAATCACTACCCTCCTTAACCCATAAGCATAATCTAACAATTTTATGCTAACTACTAATTACTATACTATCTCCATATATAAAATCTGTTACCCTTTGACCTACTGTGAATATATTTCACCTCTTGTTAACACAGGGACTAACCTTCTACAAACCACCTATGAGAAGTGTGGGCAGATCTCACATCGTGACAAGCAACTGATGGTCTGGAAGCCATTGAAGGTGAATAGGTCCATTCTAAGAAACAAAGAGCAAAGCAGAGGACAAAACAATGACACCACTGCTGTCAATCTACATGGAGCCACTTCACCTCTCGGTTAATCTTGGTGTTTCAGACGTGGAGTCATCATGTTTGAGTCAATTGCCACCGGTGGTCATCATCAACCAAGATTAGATCTCCTCTCCTGTAACTAGCTTCACTTTCCCCATTAATTACTTAATTATGAACTCTAGGGTTAGAAACCTCCACCCCCGACAAAGATTAAATCGAAGAGTCTAATAATTCTTAATCTGTACATAGCATTGCTATACTATATTCATCTTGTATCAATTCACACTACTTAACATAGTTGAATTGCAAAGACACAATTCATGTAGTCCCCTTAACTATCATTGATATTCAAAATGGTCATCACTAACTACACTATACACTATTTAAACACTACATTAAAAACACTCAAACCAACACAAGGAGAATCCTGTAACTCACGCTGGTCTTGTTCGCCTCCTTAACATGGTGTAAACGGAGCCCTTGACCCTTGGAGGATCCTCTAATCACAAGGTCCACCTTGAGAACAGAGAAGAGAGAGGAAGAAAAGAGAGGAGACGAGAAAAGAAGGGGAGGGGAGGGCAGAAGAGGGCAGGGAAGGGGAGAGAGGAGAGAAGAAGAAAAGAGGATGAAATATTTACAGAGAAGGCAGCAAAGGAGAGAGCATTGGAATTCATTTGTCCCAGGCTCTACACAGATGGATAAACACATAAGTACACATGAGAGCATCAGCTCGGAGGAAAGCATACAAACAAAATTTTGCTTGACAAAAATTTCTTGCGTTGTCTTTGATGATTATTTGTCATCGGAGTCATTCATGCAAGTCTACCATAATTTAAAAATATTTATCCTACTGTCTTCTAAAATGAAGATCTTCAAGCTTCCCACAAAACAAGAAAACAGTATCTGATATTGATACTATTTCCTCCATATGCAAAAAGGATGTTACTTGCATCTCTTTGGATTTCATATTTTCAGTGTACTAAGGGGATTTTTTTTTTTTGCCTTGATACTCACGTTCATCCGTGAATAGAGATCTAGTCATTTATATTTGTTGCATTCTCTGTTTATTGGCTACTTAAGAAATTAAAAGAGTAGTAAAAAATTGGTGAAGCCAGAGAACAGATCGGCTGCTGGAGGGAGGGAACCAGAGACAGGCCTCTGGATGCTATCCAGGATTCATACTACCTGCGCTCACCATCAATCCATCCTGCCTCTACTCACATCTATGTTGGCTCTTGACTGAATCATTAATTCCCTAATAAAAGTAGAAAGTCTATTTATTCCCCCAAGCACTGAAAGAGACTGAAAACCACTTCTCTATAAAGATCCAGTTTACTTCAACCTGTCTTCTTCAACGAGGGGCCTATGTTTATCAAATAAGGCCAACTCAGTTTCAAGTTAAGTCTGTAGGTATCATTGGTTATATTTGGCTTACGGTAACCATAGTTAGAACTTCTTTTCATTGACTATATTCATTTGTGTTTATGAGCATGGATGCCAAGGGCATGTGAATGGAGGCAAGGACTTGGTATATAGGAATCTATTCTCTTTTTCTACCTCACTACCTCACCACCTCACCTTTCAATAAGGAAGTAACCCAACTTTCAAGAGACCACATAAAAAGCAGAGATAGTAACTAGTACTCACACTGCCCCACGCTCAGTGTGGAGAAGTAACTGTTCCACTGGTGACCACGAATAAAGCAGAAATCACCCCAGGAGCACACATTCTGAGGAGTAAAGAACAGAGTACAAAAGAAAAAAAATGCCATTTCCCTTCAAGGAGCTTTGCATATCTACCTATCTTTTGGGTTGGACCTCTGAGCTTCAGACACAAGTGTTATTCGTCATCTCTTTCATACCTTGGTAACTATCATCATTGGTCCAGAAGTGGCTTAATCTTTCCTCATTCTCACACTGTCCACTGCCTAAGCCAGTAATTCGCGAGGGATGCTTGTGAGGCACAAAGATTCACCAGAAGCGCAGCTCTCTGATAAATTCAGATCGGTGCCCACAGCGACATGAACACATGTACTATTATCCATTCTCAGATACTGTACTTAATCAGTACACCATCTTCACCCCAGACGACAACGTGGGAGTGAACCCATAGGATTCTAATTGATGCTTTGCAAAACTACAGCAAGGCTAATCAAACTATGGACAAAGTGTACGGCTTTTACCCATATTTACCTTGATGCAGTCATTAAACATAGGGAATTCTGTAATCAGCTCGCAGAGGTCCTATGTGGGGGACACAAAACAGAGCAGATGATGAATGGCTTTCACAAGCAGATAAAATAGCAATGGTTTTCAACTTTGACTTACACAGCGATAATACCTAATTCTTACCTAAAATAATGTGAGTAACTCCTTACCCTCCAGAATCGTACGCTACCACGGGCGCAGTGACATGCAACTGGGGCTTGAAATTTAGAAGAACCTAGTGGTTATTAATAGGAATTAGAATGTTAATACAAAATACAATATGCATATAAGCAGTGATACGCTAAACACAATTTTAACATATATAACATAAATTTACTGGGTAAAAAAAATGAACCGAAAAATGGAGATGATAAGCTTAATTTGAAATAGAAAAGGAAATGAAAAAACTATGTGGAAGCTGAACTCTGTTTGGTTTTTAATTTTGAAGTTAAAACTATTGCTATATTATTAATCTTACACATGCTACTTAGGAAGAACTAGGTAATATTACCGTGCAGTTTTACCATGATCTGCCTGAAACATGAAACTAAAGTGAACGCCAGTTGTAGTGGTGTTGAAGTGAAGTCTTTATGACAGGAAACGTCTGGGATGACATGAGTCAATCAGCCACTGTGGAGAAGCAGAAAAAAAGGGAAAGACATAATGAGAAGTCCTATTAGCAGGCAAAAAAAAAAAAAAAAAAAAAAAAAAAGAAAAGAAAAAAATCCAACAATCCACAAGACTCACAAGCAGACTTTCCATCTGTGAAACTGGGCACACTGTGACAGTCCATATTCTGAAATACACTTGACCAATTTGGTTTCACCAATGGATATAGGTGTAAAATAAACAATTACTAACAAATACCTGTGAAGACCTTGAACCAGACTCCGCACAAGCCTTGGGACATGCAGGGAGGGGGTGGTGGTTCTCCATCAACCAGATCAGCCTTTCTGATGAATACAGGGCAGAGAAGGGAGAGACACTCTTGAGACCATGCTATGCTCATGTGAGGTAACCTAGGCTCATGGGCTTGCCTAGGCTGCACCTGTACCTTTTCCTCCCAAAAAAGACTAATTTATTGCCATTAATAGGGAAAATAGCAGAACCCTGTCCACACTATGGCACAATGCATGGGGGCGGCATCTCAGCACTCCTGTCTCTCAACATGCCTGCCCCTTGGGGTTTCCAAGCTGTGAGTTCCCCATGTGAGGTTGCGTTTCTACACGATTTAACCCCACTTCATCTAGAAGACAGCCATGTTTTCCTTGCTAATGGAGCTAGCAATGGAGGACAGCCCAGGTGAAGTTGCTCTGTATCTGACCTCAGATTTCTGTTCACATGGATGTCATTAAGAACCACTCAGATGCCACCAGATCTCATTGTTCTCGGTTCATCCCTCTCAGGATTGGCTCATGCCTTGGCAAGTGTAGCATCACACTGCATGGTTCCTCAAGATAGCACTAAGCTAACTCATTCTATCTATACTCTGCTTAACTACACATGCTTTGATAAGACCCTCCATACCTACAAGCAGGTACCCACAGGAAGATCAGCGCTGGAGGTTTCAAGTCATCATGGACTCGGGAATGTTGCCATGCCATTCCAGGAACTGTCCATCACTGGAAACCTCTACCATCACTACAGCCACCTTCCTGGAGAGCAGAAGGGACAGAAAAGAAAAGAAATATTGAGATTTAGTGCCTCTGTTGGCCTAGGATTTCTGCATTACAAAGGTGCTATCCTGCAAGCTTTCTTTCTAAGAAAATGGGTGTGGCCTCCCCTCAAATGCAAGTAGATTATAAAGGCCAGTCTGACCCAATCAAGGGCAGACCTCAAGCTGCCCAGGCCTGGTTTCTGGGTAACATGATCAAAGAGCCCTCAAGCCCTCACCTCACACCACAGGTCCACAAGGGACAGGCATATGCCTATGGGCCTCCATCCACTGCTTAGCTCTTAGCAAGGTATCGGGATTGACCTCAGATTTCTGGATGCTTGGCGTTCATGGAGTTATCACTCAAACGCCACCAGATCTCATCATCGGTCCTGGATGAGGCCCCCTCTCTCCCTAGCCAACTGCACAGCTTGGTTTCTTACTGGGTGCTGAGGGCAGAGCTCTGATCACACGATACTAGAATATTCTATGTGGAGCCCCCTGAAGAACAGCCATTAGAAGAACCCAGAAATCAGGACTAACTATTGCGCTAACGCTCTAAGACTCATGCTACTGTACTGATGCTGAAACACTGTCCCCCAACTACATGTACCTGTCAGCTGGTGGCCAAGGAAGATCAAGATGTCGCCTCTCAGTCAGCAGGACTCAAGGCTGTCACAGTGAAGACTGAAGAAGATTGTGGATATGAGCACACTTGTACCGTCAGTCAAGTCAGCCTTTCTGAGGAGTACAGGTTAGAGAAGGGAGAGATATCTTTGAGTCTCTGTCTGGTACCATTCTGTGCCCTCCACAGTTACAGATCCTAGGCTGATAAGCTTTGCCTAGGCTATAATTCTACCTTCTCTTTCCAGGGGAGAGTAATTTCTTGCCATTTCCCAGGAAAAAATAGGCTAGCCTCTGTCTACAGTACAACATCCTGCATGGGGTCAGCACCTCATTGCTCCCATAACTCAACACACCCCCTAGAGGATTTAAGGTGTGCCGCTGTGCCTGTAAGCACAGGCCTTGGTGCCACTCCCCCCCCCATACCTCAACTTTGCCTATCTGTCAGCCATGTTTTCTTGCCTACTGGAAATAGGTCACCATCAGGGCAATGATCAAAAGTATGCTACTTTTCTTAGGCCATAGGCAAGCACTAAAATACAGCCCAGTTGCATTTGCTCTGTGTCTGACCTCAGATATCTGTTCATATGGCTGTCATCGAGAAACACTCAAAACGCCATCAGATCTCATCACAGGTCCTGCGTTGGGCTCCTCTCTTGAGCCTTCGGGAATGGCTCACTCCATGGCTAGTCTGGTACACTCGGGAGACCAAACTGTAGAAGAGGATCCTGTGCTGGGATACCTCACTGCCTAGTCCTCAAGCTAACACTAGATTAACTCTTTTTTCTTTTTTCCTCGTACTCTGCTTAACAACCCAAATTTGGTGTTGTGATTAGACCCTCCATACCTATCAAGAGATGCCGACTGAAGGTTCAAAGCAGAAGCTGTCAAGTCACCATGAACTCTGAACTGTTGCCATGACACCCAGGAACTGTCCATCACTGCAAACCATTGCGTCTTCTCTAGGGATGGTAGAAGACAGAGAAGGAAATAGAAATACTGAGACTTGCTCTCAAGGTTGGCCCACAATCTCTACATTTGAAGGGGGCTAGATGACAGGTTGTCTCTCTAAGGGAGTGTGGTGGTGTTTCTTCCTTTTCACATAGGTTATCAAGTATTCTATGGAGACCCTATTTCAAGACAAGACTGTCTGCACTAGCCGTTATTGTGAGTAGTGGTATTACCAAAATGTCTTCTCTAGCATTTGCTACCATTCTTACTTACTTCTGGAACATCATTTACCTACCTAACTTCAATTCAGCCAACGCACACCTCTCAATCCTCCTGGAGAACTTTATATCCATGAACCAAAGATTCACAAGGTATGCCTTGGGTTGTATCTACAACTTGGCAGTAAAGTCCCCAATGTCCTTGACCTCCGATGTCTGTTTTCTTTATATTCACCAATCATTACTCAAATGATACCATGTAATTATATCCTCTCTTTCTTTTCGGCACTTCTGTCTGTCATCTACATTCAGATTTTAATTATTCATGTGGTGAACTCATAGATCACCGATATATTAAAATGTATGTTAATTACCCTCCAATTTCCATATATATATTTCATGAATCACAGATTCCAGGTCTTCAACATTGTAAGCATTTGCTTTTGACAATCATGTCTTACAACATGAACTACTTCAACCTCACCAAGAATAGAGACATTATCTATAATTTACACCCTCTCTCATCTTCACACAAAATTATAAGATTCACATGGGCCTTGTTTCCCTGGGAGGATCCTTCCTTTTTTATATATATATATATTTCTTTATTGTTTGATTGATATTCAGGGAATTAAAACATGAAGTAGGTGACGACAGAGTGCAGTCCTGCTGCTGGATGGACCTCTGAGAAAGGAACATGTGTCCTCCTAGACATACAGTCACTGTGATCCCAATAGATCTGGTATGGCTCTGGTCCCCTGAATTTACTTTTCTATTGACTGATCACTAACTCACTTATTCACTGATAACAATGGAAACCTCTATAAGTTTTACCAAACACTGAAACAAGCCAGAAGCTCCTCTAATACAAAGGAAAAGGACGTGCAAATTCTCCTTCAGTGATGGATCTTGGTTTTACAGGCATGCCTAAGTCAATGGTCTAATTTAATTTGTTTCATTGGTCACATTTGGCCTAATGCAATCATATTTCACATTCATTTTCATGATGCTTATTTCTCTGTGTTAAGAGAGGGAGTCACGGAAGCAATAAGACAACTTCAGGGAACTTCGTGCTTCCTAACAGCCTGTGGTTCTAAGTACCCAACTAGGGTAATCGGGCCTTCCTGATTACCTGGAGCCATCTGTCTGCACCTTACTTCTCTCTGCTAAATAATGCAAAACACTGAAATCACATTAATACTATCTGCCAGGATTCACATTGCCTCCAAGGTCTAACCTCTTTGGTCAACTCATAAGTAAGCTGGTGGCCAAGGAAGATGGCTTGATCCTAGGAATGCCTAGGAATGCCTAGGAGTATTACAAAGCTGCGAGGCTGAACCATGACACTGAATCATGACACATCCTTTTCTAACTCGGATTATCCACTTCTCTTTGGTGTTGGACCTCCAGGTTTCAGACACCTGTTCCTTCCATCAGACCTGGACATGCAGTCAGCCGTCGTCAACCATTACAGGTAGAGTTGATGTCACTCATTTCTATTGATCTGATTGCTTTGTACTAGAGGAATGTAATTTTGCATCCATTGCTATTTAACTGGGAATTTATAAATTGTACAATCTAAGTTAAATACAGGCGTATGAAGTATAGTAATGAGAACATGACTGTAGGTACCCAGATCGTTTTGGCCGAAGCTTTTTGTGACATTTGTGGCCACCATGAAAGAGGTACCTGTATGACTATAGAATAGTTTATTCGCTGCATATATCTAACCAAATGAGAATCACTGACTTATGTGTGTGGTCATCATTCCTCTAAATAAGATATCACAAGTCCATGTGAACTACAGTCATCGTTAACACATTAGTTCTCTGAAATCTAGATTCAAATAATGCCAACCTGAGTATCACCACAGCTGGGATATACACCCACAAGGACCACTAACACATGTAATTGACATTAGAGTTGGCAAGGTCACAACGTGTGACTCTATATGCTACTTAATATAAATTGTAGATATAACGTGGCGAGA
This sequence comes from Grammomys surdaster, assembly GCF_004785775.1. NCBI lineage: Eukaryota > Metazoa > Chordata > Mammalia > Rodentia > Muridae > Grammomys > Grammomys surdaster. The sequence continues at coordinate 5,319,984 of NW_021604602.1, read as the reverse complement.
TTTTACACTATTTGCTAGTGCAAACAATAATCTGTGATGCAATCAATACTATGAAAAATTTAACTACTATTTATATTTGCCCCAAGATCAAGAGATACATAACCCAGAGATAAAACTGATGAACTAGTAACTGTGAAATCTGTAGATATCCCACTCCCTAGGAGTAGCAATTCTGGGGAGTAGAGAACAAAGCAGAAATGACCCCCTCCTTTCAGACGTACTTGCTTACACATTTATCTTTTATGTTGGGCCTCAGAGTTTCAGATAATGTAATTTATTATCTGAGTTTCACATACTGACAGTCATGATCACTTATCCTGGGACAGCATAATCTCTCTTCAGTCTTATTTACAGTGTTTGGTTACTGATTTATTAATCCACTAGTAATACTTTGGAAGGTAATTATATATATACACACACATATATATATAATGTTAAATTACTTGTCCTGTAATACATATTGTATCTATCTATAATTTTGATAGTCTTGTTATATAGATAAATAGGTAGGATAGATACAGATAAATCGATGACTGTAACAAGAATATAGTATTTGGTATACAACCCGACTGCCTTTAATTATACCAATTACTCAGTTAAAATATTCATCATGGTCCCAAGACGAGTGCGTAAGAACTTCTATCACTGCATATTTTTAAAACAGAGTGAAATAGTCTGAGGAAAATGAAACAAGATCTGTGCCTCTTACTTACACTAATTTACAGGTTCCAGCGAGAGATGCACCACTGAGCCCCAAACACAGAGAATTCCAGCCCCGGCTCGGGTGGGAGAGCATTGGGAAGAGCACAGAAGAGAGCAGGTGAACATAAAGGTGGAAGTGGAGAGGCTTTCTGCAGAACATAGGTTTTTAGCTTTGCTTTCTGTATTGACTTACTCATTAATTTAACAGTGGACGCTCTTATCTTAACAGAAGATATTGAAATGATATAAATTAGAAACATAGCCCACACCCAGCTGATAAGGAAGGCTCAAACACCTGCTATCTATAGTAGCTGAAGATGAATGTGTTGGACTTATGACCATGGCTCACTGTGCCTGAATGTTTGCATAACATATCAATGTGCCCTGACATACTTCATATGTTTGCATTTGATTAATACAGCAGTAATTGGTTGAATTATAGTTCCACTGCTTAATTCTCATGACCGAATTAACATATATCAACACAGGTACCAGCCTCAAGGTCCTTGGATATTTCTAAATATGTCTAGCACAGTGGTTCTCAAATTTCCTGACGCTGCAACACTGTACACAGTACAGTTCTTCGTATTGTGGTGACCCCCAACCATAATTATTTTGTTACACATTCATAACTATAAATTTGCTACTGTTATGAATCGTAGTGTAAATATCAGATATGTGATCCCTGGAAAAGGGTCAAAGGTCCACGACCCCCCATGTTGAGAACTCTGCATCTTGGGGATGTTTTCTACCAAGAAAATGAACTATAGTACATTTTGTAGGCTATTAGAGTTCAGATATGTTTCAAGCAATGTACGAGATTCAACTGCAATTAGCATCAGTCCATGTTGTAGTCTCTTGTTTTTAAATTTGAATTTACTTTATTCGAAGTTACTAATTAATCAATAAAATAGTTCAGTTTATAAAACTCTTAAGAACGTGACGCTTGACAGGTTAACATCTGTCTGTAGAATCGTATTCCTCTCGAGACTTTATCTTTCGTTAATTGGCCTCAGTGTGGCAGTGATCCATCAGGAAGCACAACTGAAATCAATCTCTCATTAGGCTACAGTTAACTTTTATTTGGATGAGCAGCGTCCCAGGCATGCATGTATCTATCACACTCGCTACCTCATAGCTACTCAATTCTGTCCAATTTTAGCCCTTTTAGATAGCACTGCAGAGAACACAGAAGGGGAGATATATATTTGAGACAAAGGCACCACCATTTTCTGCACATGCAGGCCTACTAGAGGGTTGGTTGGATTATTAAACAATTCTGTTTGTTGAGGGTTTTTTTTTGAGGACCCTCCATGGTGTTTAGATTAATTTATACTCCCACGAACAAAGGAAACCTGATATCTACCCCCTTGCTAGACATTGCTACCACTAGTCTTTCTTGAAAAACAGTCTTCCTTATTGGAATGAGGAAGGGGTTATCTTGCTGTGATTTGGGTTTCCATTTTTCTAGTGATTGATCACACTGAGCAATCTTGCACAGACTTCTTGGTTACCTGTATGCTTCTTTTTATGAGACATGCGTACTTTTGTCGATTGAACATAATTTGCTGTTTTGAGTTTGGGGTATTGAGTTTTGGGCTCCCTATTTAGTCTAGAGCAGTTCAGTGACTGTCAACCTGTATGGGGTGACTCCCTTTTTGGAGGGGGTGTTCAAATGACTCCCTCACAGGGGTCATCTAACACAATCAGGAAACAAATATTTATATTATGATTTATCACAGTAGCAAAATTATGGTTGTGAAGTGGTAATGAAAGTAATTTTATGGCTGGGAGTTCACCACAACACAAGGAGCCGTAGAAAAGAATTGCAGTATTAGGAAGGTTAAGGAAAAACTGCTTTAGATAGAAGAAACATGTTAGGTTCTTTGAGCCATAAAGCAGAATGGTATTCTATAATTTTTAGTGATCTGATGGCACTGGAGATGATCATATCGAAGGAAATAGGGCAAGCGCAGAAAGACAAACACAATATGGTCTCACTCATGTGGGACACAAAAGAGTTCATTTCCTGGGAGTTGGCAGTGGAGTGATAGTTACCAGATGGTAGAGTGAGAAGAGAGAAAGGGAGAAAAGTTGCTAAGTTACAGTTCGATGGCCTTATTTTATGTATTGTGGAGCAACTCTAGATGATAGTTTCTTAATATCTTAAAGGACTAGAAAAGAGGAGAGTGGAGTTTCAGGACAATGAGGGAACAGTGAGGGAATAGACACGCTTAGCTTGACTGGAAACTCACACAAAGCAAGCAGGTAACAGACATGCGCAGGCATCACTTTGCTCAAGATCATTTCTGTTTGGTGTGTGGCAGAATGAGGGGAAGAAAAGATGGTACTTTCAAGTTGCTTATCATTCTTCTGCTCCCCAGCCCAATGCCACTGTTAAAGCCTGATTTGAAAAACATAATTAACACCATGGACACCTTTAATCAATTAAACAAGGAAAATAAGATTGTTGGCTGTTACTCACAGTGCAAGCACACAGCATGGGAGGGAAGATCGATCAGGGGAGCGTCCTGCTCTGCTCAGCCCCTTCACCTAGGAGTACAAAGCGGGAGTTGGACATGTTCTTTCTAGCGACATATATTACTAAGATGCCTTACGATCATTGTATAGACTTTCACTGCAAAAATGTCTGTTCATCTTCTTCTTATTGAGCTTCAAATTTATAATTGATATAGTTTAATGATTTATACTGATTTGTCTTTATCATCTTTAGTCCAGAACAATTTCTGTTGTAACAGCGCTGGTGACTAACGAATACAATTCCAGCACTTGACCAGCCTGCACCGCCCAGCTGAGAATTTGAGGCCAGCCTGGACTATATAGGGAGACCAGATTAGAAAAAAAAACCCTAATACCTATATCCTACGTCTTCATTTTAATAATGAGTAAATCTGTACCACTGTCATCTCTATACAGACATTTGTTTAGTCAAACCACCTTGATTCTTTTATAGTAATCTTTCAACTACTAAATACAAAGATATTAAATGAGGTTCTTGAAACGGAAAGTTGAACTTAAGACCCAAGTTTAAATAAGGACCTGTCCATTTCTTTTAGATCTTCAGAGCTCAAGAGATATGATGTTCAGTATGTGTGTCTCACATGCCACAGACATCGGAGGCATCAGATCCTGGATGGATCGCCATTCACAATACATTCTAGTCTTGTGGACTGTTTCATTAACAGAGAAAAAATATAAACTACTTAATAGAAGAATAATATGTATGAAGGTCTCTAACATTTGTCTACAGATTATACCTGTCAACCACTACATCTTTTGGTTACAGCCCTCATTTCTTCATGTGTGAAATAATCACTAAACATTTCTATCAACCTATGGTAAAATACAGAAATAAAAAACCAAATGCTCACTATGAAGAGAGTGGATGTGAGCAACAAGGAGAGGACCAGAGAAGAATCCATCCTCTATGGAGCAAACATTCTGAAGAGTACAGATCAAAGCAGAGGACAAAAAATTACACTCACCTCCAATCCTTGCTTACTACCATATTCATCCTGTTGGAGCTCAGAGTTGTAAACACATGGAATTCATCTGGGAATGTATGCCCTGACAGCTGTCACCCAGGGAAGGCGCAATACCCCTTCACTTATTTCTATACTGTGTGTTAGCCAATTTCTATACTGTGTGTTAGCCAATCTATTGAGTAGCTAATAAAGTTTCTAAAGGCCTAGGATTGGAAAAACTCAACAAGAAGATGGCTGGTTGTAATCCAGAATGATGTCTGCGTAAATAAGTCTCCTGTTAACTATCCTTAGCTCTTCATACATAACAGAAATCAGTATAATTGTTCGTTTTATATTTTATATTTTATGAATGTTTTATATTCATTTTTTATTATTCATTTATAATCATTCATTCTCATCTTTCACATATTCTAAAACGTAAAAATGGCTTCAGTTTGTCTTACATGATTACAGCATAAAAATTAAAAAATATGGCGCATTCTCCCTGAATAAACCACCCAAAACAAAGTAGGAAATAGAAATACTACTTACGTCATCCTGCAGGCTCCCAACACAGACGGACCATAGAGACTTCTGCTGTGCAGAATCCATCAGCTCACAGAGGACCAGGGGAACTGTAGGAGAAACAACACATGATTTAAAAAGTATCGAGAGGAAACATTGAGCCCCCCACACTTCGCTTGTCTTTAACTTTATCTGTAGTTTAGGCAGTAGTTCTCAACTTTCATAATGTTGTGACCCTTTAATTCAGTTCCTCATGGTCTCGTGAACCCCCACCCCCATCATAAAATTATTTTGTTGCTATTACTGTTATGAATTGTAATTTAACCATCTGTTGTACCACCCCTGTGTTAAGGTCATTTGATTCCCTCCATAAAGAGGTCGCAAGAATCAGATTGAGAACCACTGACTTGAGTGATTAATTTCTACATTGCTTAACTTAATAGTATAACTTAATAGTCTCACTCTACAGTAAAGAGAATTTTAAATTTTCCATATAATGAGGACACCATATAAAGAAAAAAAATTCTGCACCATCTTTAGCCACAAAATGGGGAGTAATAGAGTGAGACAGCTAAACTGGAATGCACTGGTTTCCTAACACATTCTAAAGTTGCTGTTCATGTATTCTTGAAGTTAGACAATATTTCATTAATTGAATGACTGATAGTCTCACTCGTTGAATTTTGACACAAAGGCCAGGACCAAGAATCTTGGATATTGCCAAATCTTTCTTGAAGACACCTTCCCATGAGGTAGTGAACTGAAATTTTTTTTTTTGCATTTGACTCCAAAGCCCAGGCATATTTTATTCAAATTGACAGCAACCACCATCACTGGTTCATGTTTGCCTTTTTAATTACAGCATTTCTATTTTTATTCTAAGCTATTAATTAAAGTATATCAATAAACATGATTCATAAGCTCAGAATGAAGCTTGACACGTCTGACCTCACAGGCTTCCAAAGGGGACCAGAGTCCACTTTACATTCTAAATCAAAGTATTGCTTCTATTTCTGATGAGTGGTGCATTCGTCCACTCCCACTGAAACTGATCTCAGGCAAGATAAGAGCTGAATGGTGGTTACCAGGGAAACGCAAGGTGGGAGGGAGGGAGACATAGGTGGTGAAGGTGGATCCATGGGTACTGAGTCACAGTTAGGTGGCTTAACTGTAGTATACTAGGTAAGGGGACAAATAATGGCCTTCTTTCTCTACTGCACATTACTTTGTTGATTATTTCATAGTTCAAAAAAAATCATATACAAATGTAATAAAAAGTAGACTCTTGAACAAGAATTATATAGGAACAGGAGTGTTCCTATATAATTGCTTCCAGAGAGTCCAGATGCATTGTATAAACCAAGCTCAGTGGTTCATGCAAAGGATTCAGTGCAATATATAATTCAAGTCTAATGTTTACCATAGGCACATTTCAGGTTCTTTAGTTAATTTTAATGCTTTTCGAAGGTTGAAACAGTCACAGCGGTTATTATTATGAAGCATGTCATGCTTCTGACACAGGCACGTAACCATGGAGCTCAAGACCAAGGAAAGATGCGTCCCCTGGCATAGAGCATCTGGGTCCAGGACATCAAAGCAGAACAGCTCATTAAAAGATAAGCTCATCTATTTTAGTTTTGCTTCTCGTCCTTCCTTCGGTTGGTCATGTAAAAAGTCATTACTTGAAGGTCCTTTGTTGCTTTTGTCTATGACCCAGACATTGACTATTATTTATTAATTATACTGTCTACCTCATCTCTAACCAAAAGTTATTTCTATCCAGAGATTGATGCTCTCGAACTAACAGGATGGAAATCAACAAACTCAAAACAAATACATTCCACCTAACTGACAGAATCATTTCAAACATCGAAAAACTGGCTGTGAAGCTGGACACAGAGTACTATTGTTGCCTTACATGACAACACTGACCATCAATGGTCCACATTTGAGTACTCTTTTCTATAACATTTTGTATTTTTCATATTGACCAATTAATTATAAGGCTTGTGATCCCAAATGGTGGGGGCTAATGATATGATAGCTATTATTGCTAATCTGTTCATGGACTCTCTGACTAAGATTGACCTACCATTGCATTAATGTGTGACAGTTTCCATATTTTTACTATGAATGACAATTTTCATGCATGGTCCTTTCACTTTTTGACTTGCTTCTATATTGTTTATTCATTGAGACACTAACTTGTTCATGCTAACCTCAAATGGCATATTCATGAATCGAAGACAAAGTTTGCCATTCTCATTATGTTTCAAGAATCACCTCACACCAATGTTTATGTTTAATTATCTTGTGTACACTGGCCTAGGAACCTAATACCCCATTCTTTTCACTTACTTACAAATGGTAGCTCTCAGCTTTGAGCTGAGACCATGCAAGGCTATATTGAACAAGAGTCGCTTTGACCACTGAATTTTTTTTTTAATAATAACAATCAAAATTCATGAAGCACAAAACTCCAAAGAACATGAGATTTGGGATAGCTGACGTCTCCACAGGATTAGTCCCAGCAAAGCTAATACAACCAATCTCTCTCTGAACTAAACCAGATTTTCTGACATGAATTATTCATTACTCATGGTACTCAGTCATAGTCACCGTTCTGAGTCAGGATTTCATCCCTTCCTCTCCTCTTTTATCTGTTACTTTTTCAAATGGTAAATAATAATAAATACCTGCCTTTAAATACAGGGAAAAAATGACTTATTGCTGATTTTTGTCTCTGTCTTCACAACACCTTGGTTTCATGGCCCTACTTCAGTTAGCTCGCTGCATTTATTCTGAAGTATATGTAAAAGGATGCTAATTAATAAAATCTTGAGAGACACCAAGTGTACTGCCACTTACTTGCAGCCCCCAGGTGGCACAGGTAGGTGGACCTGTGTGAGGTCAAGAGCAACTTCGTCGGCACACTGAGTTAGTTTCGGGCCTACCATAGCTGCATAGTCAGACCCTCTCTGAAAGAAACAACAAAAATTAAAACAAACAAACAAACAAGCAAACCCACCATGTATTGAGGATCACTCCATTAACACATACCTTTCAAGTGTCATTTTTTTAGTCATTTTTAGTATTTATTACCTTGTGATATGTTTTTCTGGTTTTTTTTTCTTAAGCATACGATTACTTGAACTCTTTATGGACCCTTAATATTCCATGACATTTCTCAAACCACTTAACCATACCCTAAAAGGCAGCCTACCACACTTCACTGCACGCTTATTGGGTGTCCAGGGGCCTAAGACATATTAACAGTAACCCTCACATCACAACAGACTGCTATGCTTGCCCAAACCTTGTGTCCTTCATTTTACACACTGGCTTTAATTTTAATAACAAAATCAAACCTATGATGCAACAGAGACCCAGATGAGCCTGACATATTATCAAAATCTGTGTATTCATCCCCACAGAGACAAACATGCAAATCCCTGCTTGCCAGGAACCTCAGAAGGTCATGCAAACCTTGGTCATAAACACAGTTGGGTACCTTGTCCTTCTCTGTGTGATCTGTGTTTTTCCAATTGACAGCAGGATGCAGGATCAGGTAACTGACACTGGCCAGTATGTCCATCTCTGTATTCTTGCTTTACAACGAAGGTATTTATCGTCTATGATATCTCACATTATAATATTAAATATTAAAAACATTTATCTCTTACAGAATATTTACAAGACATGTCAAATGTTTACACACAAGCACAAGCACGTGCAATCAAGACTTGTAAATAAAGGGGGAAGTGAGAGGGAGAAGGCAGGCGTCGGTGGGAGAAATGCTAATGGGGCACAAATGTGGTCTTATTATTCAGACAGACTTGGTTTCTGGACATTGGTTCTACGTACAGTCTGTCAGAAATTTTGAACTCATGCAGAGAATGTACATGAAAATTTGCATGGAGGAAGAAAGTTGGCTGTTCCCCTACCTCATCCAAGAACCATTCATTGTGCACAATATTGAAAGAAAAAAGTTTCAAGATGTTAAAAAAAATAATATTCTATCCAGTATATATTATTTAATGTTTTCTTTTTCATAATAAAACTAACAGCTTGAAATTCACAACTGACACAGGATAAAGGACATATTCCTGATTATACCAGTGAATTTCACTAACAACTTACTGCATACCTAAAGTAAACAACCCAGATGAAGGCAGGGACCTTACAGGTCCTTGCAATGGTTTGTGTCATCCTTGGAACTAACAATTTCTTTCACATTGCCCACAGGAACTATTGAATAGAAGGTAAAATGCAGAGCATAACCACCTCATTGCCTATACACTATCTCAGCTTAATTTGCTTTACACACTTGTCTCTATGCATCATACTGTGCTTATTATGTGTCTATTATACACTTTAAATATCTGGGCCACAGCTACGCTAACGCAGAAACATGGAATACATGTAGCAATTTAAACTGAAACAACGTACAGCTATAGACACGAATGAGGAACCTTTTTCTCTTATTAACTTGGACTCTGGTTTAGCACAATGATTAATCCGTCACACGTGGTATTAGATGCAGTCACATTTGGCACAGAGCTAGGTAAATTTCCTTTCTTTAATTTTTTTTTTAAAAAAATGTGGATATTTATGTAACTTTCTCTAGCTCACTAAAGGTCAAAATCAGATAAATTCACAAGTACCTTGGACAGAGACACAGAGTACGCAAGCATCTGTGTATAAGCTGGCTGCTGACGTTGGTCACAGGGTTCTATTTTTATCCACAGACAGCACTGGTAGAGACACAAAATAACAAACCCTGCTCCAGTAAACAGGCTCTTAACGAGGCTGCACTTTAGTCGGCTTATCTACCCTCATTCACAGCACTTCTGTTTATTGATTTGCTTATGACACATTAGCACTCAGCAACAAGCTACCAAGGCCCAAACCAAGTCTACTGAAAGCTCTCGTTATCTGAGAAAGGAAATAGGAAACGTTTGTTTGGGGGTTTTGTGGGGTTCTTTTCTTTGTACTCTGCTATAAAACGGGACGGAAATATAGTGATTTAATAGTCAAGATAAGATTTGATTCCATTCATGACTTTGGGCGATTTATATTGAGATTGTACATTCTATTATCATATATTAATAAATCAGAATAAAAAATACTCCACCAAAACTAAAAGAATTGGTTTTTTTATATTCTTGATCATTTGCAAATGATCCCAGCAAATATATAGCACTGTTCTTTCAAAAAACCCCACAGTTCAAGAAACACATAGTTAGGCATCCTGTGTGACCTCTGATACCACCAAATTGTAATCACTGGGACAAGACATTAGGATGTCCTTTTTCTTTAAATAAAAATCTATAGTTCCTTACTAATTCATTTTTTCACTTCTTTAATAGCATTAACCTAACACAATAGCCTATGAACCAGAAGTCTCAAGAGAGGGAAGGACCTATGAATATCCCAAAATTCATCTACAGGTTTTATTATGTTATGCATCTCTGTCATCAGTCATTTTCATTATAAAACCAATTAATCAACCTAAGGAAGTCATCAATACAATGTTTCATAACTATCTATAATTCCATTGGCCACTGTTGACCTTCTTTGATTACAGTCGCGACTTACAAGACAGCAGTCGTTGGGAGTCTTAAACAGAGACACCCAGGAGAGCCTCTCTTCCTCATATAGTTCCCACATATAGGAGATTGTAGCTTCACAGGTAGTCCTGTGAAGTACAAAGCAGAGAGGCAAAATCAACATCGAGATAACCTATATGGGCCTCATTGTTACAATTCATACTGAACCAACAGTCACTGTTTACTACTGCATTGCAATTGAACAAATGATTTGCTCACAGATTCGGCTGAAATAAATACATGATTCATAAATCCCAGCGCTAAGACATGCAAATCCCTCGGAGTCTGTGCGCTCAGCTCAGTTCTTTATCAGGCATCGCAACATTTCAAATTCTATTGCTCTCTGGCAATAGGACTCTTCATATTTAATAGGTATCAAAACTATCATCAAGGTGTTAGAACATGTATCCCAAATCAAACCAAAACCATACTTACTCAGAGGAGTCTGTCATATAATCTCAGAATCAGCCATGGGTTCAGCAGTAGGTATATCCATTGTGAAGAGGGCAAAGTAGAGAAGAAAAAAAAAAAAGAATAATTTTTGTTAATCTTTTTTTCCATCATAAATGTGGAGGTATCCAGTAACATGCAATATACTCATTTTTCTACCAACATGATAAATAAGCCTGTGACTGACACAAATCATTAACTGTGACTGGTAACTATTGACATCCTCTTCAGCTGAAGAACAATGTAACAACTATTAGCCATCCATCTCCACCATTATTATTTTTATTACTATACATTGAAACAACACATAGTACCATACTTCTCATCTTCTTGTTAATCGATAGGTTTATTTATTCAACAGCTGCTACTGGGTGGCGGGGGGGGGATATAGTCACATGGCCCAGGGGATGCCACCAATCCCACGTGCATACATGCAATGCTACTTAGGCTCACTTTTTAAAAGGACAACGTTTTTTTTAAAGAAAAGACATGAAGTTGGGGATAAGCTGTGTTTAGGGGGCAGAGGGGAAACTAGAAGGTGGGAGTTTGAGGTGGATAGGACCTAGAATTGTTATATACATGTATGCCATTGAGGCGGATATGACCTAGGTGTATTTTATACATGTATGACAAATTTGGTATTCGTTGAAAGTGAGAATAATGTTCTTGAGTGTTTTCGCATGTTCCTGAAAGCTGTCTACATGATTATGCCTTACAGGTCCACACATGAATTATTCATCTTTACTGACTCACATGTGACCAGTTGAAGAATGGTCCTGTGCAATGCCTTCCCCTTCATGTGATCACTCTTCCATTTATGAATTTATAAATAATAGCGATAAAATCAGCACAGTGGTTAGACATGGAGGCAAGAAACCTCAATGTGGTTATTATTTATATAGAAGACACATGTTGCCTTAGATTCCTCTTTGACTAATTGTATTAAACAATTAATACAAAATGATGGGAAGACTTCACTGAGCTACCAAACTGCCCTCACTTCCCTATCCTGGCCATTCCTTGTGAGGTGGGGAAACACTTGCTAATTATCTGTAAAATTAATAATAATAATAATAATAATTCAACCGAATTGTTTCTTGTGCCTTTCTTAAAGAAAGACAACATTTGGATTATTTATATTTTCTAGTAAAATTCACAGTTTAATATATATATATATAATCGGACTTCAGCATGTCAGACATAGTACTCTTCAAACCTCATTAGCCCTATGCTGTCCACAGTGGTCCTGGCTGGGACTGCTTCCGTTCACACTCATTTACATGTGTTTATTAAACAAGTAATTTATTCCATGGTCCTAATTTTAAAAACAATGATTCATGAAACCTAAGAGCAATGAATAATCTTCATGCCTTCAGGATCATCTAGGATCCTCATATCGTGTTCCACAATTACCATCAATGAATTTATAAATGTAGTATGTCAGGCTAATTCCATATTCATCATTTTTCCCAGTCCGCCTTGAGGAGACTATGTTACACTTATGATAATTTAATAAATCATCTAAGAAAAACTTGTAAGGACATAAACATGCATTTTTACTCACCTTTGGCCCTGTGGCCTCCACCCATGAAGCAAACAGCACGGCAGGGTCCTCCCGAAGACGGGAGGACCTCCATCCATCCTCAAAGAAAAGACAAAGAAAGTCAGAAAGACAGAGTCTTCTTTCCAAAACTTCAGTTGTTGTTCATTCAGATATTAATTAAAAATTTCACGTTCACAAATATCTATATGAAAATGACCATGTCACTGTGTGTCTGCATTTGTGGCTCTGACACATGCTTCTAACATGAAGCGTTATTTTTCAGTACACTGGATGTATTATTGGCTCTTTGGCTCACATTTGGTCTCAACAGGCATCAGTATTCACAGTTAACATTAACGTTTCTAGCTTCCTTGGATATATTCACGGCAGGGCAATGCTTTGGTTTCTTTACTTCATTTGTATTGGTCTATAAATAACTTAGATTGATAAATAAATAAAATAAATAAACAAACTAGGGTCCCGGATGGCCTTAGTCCAATCTCTGAGACCCAGATGCTGAAACGAGAGAATGGGTTCCTAGAAACTGTCCGCTGAACCCCCAAGCCTATGCTATAGAAGAAAATGTCACCCCTCTTCCAAAACAAATAAGTAGATGTAATAAAACAAGATCATTTTTATATTCTTAACCTTCCTCCACAGGATCAATAACGGGACAGGAATTGAGGAAGTTCTGTCTAAGCCTCAGTCATCCAGAGGCACATTACGGATAACAAAGGAGCCCTATGCCACTGTGACACTACCGCTGGTGTGGGGTGTGGGCCTATCTTCATTGTCATCTAACACTGTTATTGATTAGCTCATTGATTTACTACTAATAAATGAATTAATCACAAAAGCTCTACGCTCCCGCCATTTGTCTTTGGAATGAGTCTCTAATTGAATAAGGCCCTCCTCATCAGTTACCTTCATCGTTATCAATAACACCGAATCAAGCTATTTCATAAAAAACCCTATTTATACCTTGGACCACGGTAGGCTTTTAAAAAATTCTATCTATGCTCATTTTTAAATGCTACAATGAGTAAGCTTTTTTTAAAAAAAATTTGAAAGCAAGAACTATTTTCCATTGGACAAAACGTTCATACCATTAGGACCGGTGGTGTGGGCCAGAAGCTTGCAGGACACGGAAGCCAGATCACACGTTCATCCTAGGAGACCAAAAACAAAACATAGTTAAAAGGAGATTCAGGCACAGTCCATGCATTTGAAATAATGTATTGTCGTACCTTTCTGACTGCCCCACGTGTTAGAGGTTTCACACATTTTATCTGTATTTTTCTGTCTACTGTAGTCGTCACGTTTATCTAATTACATTACAAGAATGTAGCTGCATCCCCAGCATCCTTTCAAGCAGAAAGGATCCATTCTATCATGTCTTCACTGGACCTGACCGCTTCATACAGTGTGCACAGTGTGGGGTTGAAATAGCAACATCAGCACCACTGGGTTGGGTACAATTCTACTAATCCTCATCTAGGATGTAAATTAATTAGTTGATACATCTCTAATAACAATACAATCTATTAACGTTAAAAACTCATCTAAGAAACTTGATGCGTTTTTCCATAGGCTTTTTATCATTTGTCTAGTTTCAGTGCAAATTCGTCTTAACTGTCCTGAATGCTGTGCTCTATACGTTAAGGATGGACACAGACACAGTCCTTACTGTTGCATACATTGGCAGAAACTCATACAGCCCAGTGCAGCCTCAACCTTACCACACACTGGAGAAAACACTGAGACAATTGAGACATTTCTTAAATTGCCCCTGGTATCATTGTGTCACTTGGAGATACCTAATTTAGCTTAATGTATATTTCATAGTCTATTAAGAATAACAAGACAACATTGAACTTCCATTAAAAAAATGCAAGAGTACCAGCCATCACTGTTAGGCACAAGAAACGTATCTGAACATTTATCCCTGAACTAATTACCACATTTATTAACATTAGTGGTGGTAATAATTAGTGTTCTTTCTAATTTTGTCATCATTCGATGATATCATGTCCCCTTATCTCTAATGTATAATTGTACATTGATTCTTTATATTTTCAAATGACTCACAAGAAAAAAAAAAACGTACCTCTTTAATGCGTCCAACAAAGTGTTTTGATTGTACATTCTCTTATTGATTTCCTGACTGCAAAATAATCAAAACCTGTGAAAAGCAAACTGAGACAAGATCCTTACAAAATGCCAAATCTATCTGTCACATCTATTCTGGAGTGGGCGAAAGTAATAATTGTTTTTATCTGAGGCCTTCAGTGCTCCAGACCACCTGTGAGTCACACCAGCAGCCATATCGATCCAGAGTTCGGGGAAATTCACTTCTTATTATCCAGCCTTGTTTACCAATTAACTCACTAGGTCCCTGTGAATAATCCAAAGTCTACAGACAACTGCACTTCAAACAGGGATGATTCTTGGCCAGTTCTTCATGGCTAGGCCCTATCTGTTGCAAAAATAGGTATTTCACTTCTGACCGGTAAAGTTTCAAAAATAGTCACCATGGCTACTTCAATTATATGTAATATATTTTCTTATATTGATATGGTCAATAAAAAGAAACTATACTTTTAGTAATGGGGATGGAACCAGGGCCTTTGGATACACAGGAAGTGCTGTACCACTCACTAAGCCTCATCCGCATGTGGCTAGAAACAAACATGTACACCGTGAACTTTTCTTAGCTAAAAGATATCATACTTTATTTTCTTTATTTTGATGGTAAAACCATTAGTGATACTTTTCTTTGCAAATTTGCTAATAAAAATGCACACACGCATATAACATGTTTTGGGTCAAATCCAATCCTATCCCACACTATCTTCTCTATTCTCAGTATCTTTTATCTCACACGCACCCACTCACCCATGTATTACTGATTTATACTTCCCATTGATCCTTCCGCCCTCTTTCAATAATTCTACTTCACACTTTTTTTAGTCACAGAGGAAATACGTTTTTATTAAGATGTATTTTATACAATGGATTTACATTATAGCTTCCCGTCCCAACACCCTCCCATGTTCCACATTTCCCCACCCACCCAAATCCACACCAATTCACTCATTCTTACATTAGAATAAAAACAGTTATCTAAAATGAGGAGGAGGAGGAAGGGGAGGAGGAGGAGGAGCAAGAGGAAGAGGAGGAGGAGGAGATACAAACAAAGAAGATTGACAGGAGCTTGATATAGCCTTTATCTGACAGCCTGACTGTTATAGAGAGAATGCTCCTGGTCAAGGGACTGAAATGGAGACTACAATGGATGAGTTATTGAAAGGACGGAAGGAGCTGAAGGAGTTTGCAACCCCATAGGAAGAACAATGATTAACCCCCCCGCCCCCCAGGTATCCCAAAGACTAAACTACCATACAAAGAGTACACATGGAGAAACCCATGGCTCCAGCCTTCTCAGGCATCAATGGGAGGAGAGGCCCTTGGTCCGATGAAGTTTGATGATTGAATGTAGGGGAATGAATGCTAGTACTGTGGGGCACGAGTGGGTTGGTGGGGGGGTTAGCACCATCAGAGAATAGAGAGTAGATAGGATTGGATAGGGGGGTTCTGGAAGGTAAACCTGGGAAAGGGGATAACATTTGAAATGTAAATAAATAAAATGACCAATTAAGAAAAAAGAAGCAAAGCAGAATAGGAAAAAAAAAAGAGTCAAAGAAAAATCATATACGGACACTGGGACACATATAAGAAAATTCAAAAAATACAGTCAGAAACCATGATATATACAAAAAATATCTGTAGCGTGTTAAAAAAAAAAAAAAGTACCAGACAACGCATTGTGAGTCACAAAACCCTCCAAAAATGCCATTGAGTTCATCATGTGTTGGCCATCAGGGCGGTGGGGCCTGTTCTTATATGTCCAGTTCTTATATGTCCTTTGACAGAGTTTATCAACTGGAGAAAGTTTCTGGTTTATGAATATAGAATTGTGTCCAGTTCCCCTCTCGGTGCTGAGAGCCCATCGGGCTTAGACCTGTGTAGGTCCTGTGCGTGCTGCCTCAGTCTCTGAGAGTTCACAGGTACATCAGTCCTCTTGTGTCCAGAAGGCCTAGCTTCCTCTGTGTCTTCCATTGAAATTGGCTCGTACACTGTTTCCACCTCCTCTTCCACAGGGTTCGCTGAGCCCTGAAGGGAGGGATTTGATGGAGACATCTCAGTTAGGTCTGAGTGTTCCAAGGTTATAGGGAATACTCTTAGAAATTGTCTATTCAGGCAAATGAGTAATTGCTAATCTAACTGGTTTCAATGTGCCAAACACCGAGGCAGCCACTGCCATCTTTGGCATTGATAAGGGGCCAAAGCGAAAAGGAGGTTTGAAAAATACGTTATATATGTTCTTTCCGTTGCTCAGATGTACATAAGGTTTCCAAACCAAAATAAACACTATATGTCTGTTGATTGTCATTATGATTAAATAATCAAATATTCAATATTGATATTCATAATCAGTAGTTCGAGTACTACTGATTTTAAATCACTAGCCAAAAAACTAACATTCTTAGATACTATTTTTCTTTATTTCTTTGATTTTGTGTTACTGAAGATAGAACCCAGGTCCTCACACATCCAAGACAAGGGCTTTTCCACTGAACTATCAACTGCTCTTGTCCTCAAGTGACTCTGAATTGGTTTCAATATTTTTAATTTTTGTTGATAGGTTGTCTTCTTGAGTGACATTTACATAACTGAATAATGATTAACGGTTGACATTTACCTTTGTTTGACTCTAATTTTAATATATAAACTTGTAACAATAAAAGCAAAGCCCATCAAGACCAAAATGAATGACACAAATGCTTGTATCTTATCACAGGACTATCATGAACAGAGGCAGTGACTCAAGTTCCCTTTGCTTTGGATATGCGAGACATCTGGTATTTATTGTATAGAAATTATAGGTAGTAGTAACTAGGTTGGTAACAACAGCCTTTATTCCTGAACACATCAAATCTCTACATGCAATAGCCTCAAAAATTTATACTGTAATTATTACTCACGGTTGTAGCTGTGACCCACGCAACATTAGAGCTTAGGATGAGACAGGATCCACCCATTGATATTAAGTTGGGCCTTTCTGAAAGGGACACAACAGATAAGAAAAAATGAGATGCTGGTCACTGGACAATTTACCTACGAATTATTTACTCATGTTTACTTTCAATTCAGAAACAGAATAGTCCATAAGCCATGTCATCAGACAAAAGGAATATACTGGAACAATTAATAAAAAACTAATATTTCCACTATATAGCAGTAATTGCCTCCAACCTTATTCTATACTTTTAAATGCAGCATAATTCTTCCTTATTTATGTTTTTTTCCCTTGTGAATCTATTAACACTACCAACAAGGATATAATGCAGCCTCTGTTCTCACATCTGTGCAGAAGACCACTTCTAAGGGTCAGGGTGGACTTCAGATGTCCAGAACTGAAAATACACTGGTCAGCATTGATACGAGACAGTCTATTTCCATTTGTTTCTGCATTTGTTGATTAATTAATCTACCATTTTCCTAATGACATTGAGGTGACTATGAATAAGTTACGAATGAGATCCTCAAGTCGCCCGTAGGATCTTTCACTACTTGGGTGAAACCTCTCTGTTTTCTTTTCCTTTTTCTCAGTTTTGCAAGCGTTAATTAATGAGAATAATGATGGATGGTCATGTTTATGTCTTGGTCAGCCATAGTTGGTGTTGATGGATTCCCTGTGATACTTTTACCAATAGATTAAGCTTTTAAAACCTCCCAAATTAAGTCAAGGGATTTGACTATACTCACTTCAGTCTCTGTATATTCAGGAACCAGAATGTGAATATCTCCAGGAAAGCATCTACGCCAACAGTACAAAGAAGAAAAATTATATTATAGCCATTTATTTTTTTTCATTCTACCTTACATTTTATTAGTTACTTGGCGAGGAACTAAATTCTCTTAGTTTACTTGAGAAAACAATAATAAATACTGAAGCCCTGAACAAGACAAGGACTAGCCCTTACTTTCAATAAATGGATTGTCTTTAGCTAGTAATACCATTAAGAAATTCATTTCTCTTGTTGTTATTGTTTAATTTTATTGTATATTTTTTTTACCTATTTATTTGTGAACATTTCTCAGTTGGCATGATTCTCATGCTGAACTATGCTAACCTGCTTTATCTTGATTCAAATATTTGCATAGAGATGCTTTCACTGATTGACTTAAGACAAAAATGAAAACTCAAAACTTTGAAACGGAACATACTTGACCACACCTCAGAGGAATGTCTAGAATCAGAGCATGCTCACTAGATGCCTTTAAGGTATGGAACTCAGACTTCCAGACCTGTTGTCATGATCCACGGCTCATACCCAACAAGATGTCATCACCGATCCATCCTCGGCCTCTAGCTTCTCCGATGAAGTTTTACTATTATTTATTAGCTGATTATTCATTCAATAATGAAAATTTCATAATTATGAATCATGAAAAACATATCTTTAAGGATAATTTACATGTATATTTTAACTCCTTGCCTGAGGTTACTATGCCTACTTAAGTTAATATTAATTTTAATAATATTAATTAGCCAACCAAGCATATCAGGGCCACATCACACTTCTCACTGAACTTTGGATTCTATGCAATGCCTTTATAAAAACAGAAGAAAGAATTAAAACAAAGAACTTTGACTCACGTTCGTGACTATGCTTCTGACACATATGCGAGGGACCATGAACCTAGTGACCAGTGAGGCAGGAATCTGTTCTGAGAGTACAAAATAACACAGGTTATAAAGAGGTGCTAATATACATAGGACCTTTCATTTCATTAATCATTCAAGAAAGGTCAACTCAGAAGTTTTAGTATCATGCTGTGTCTGCACATATTCTTTAAACGTATTCATGTATTACACACACACACACACACACACACACACTAATTTCTAATTTTGTGTTTTATGGGTTTTCTGTGTCTGCATTTATGTCTGTGTATGGAGGTGCTTCAGGTACTTAATATTTCTTTTTCTATGTTTGTTTATTTTGTTCTATTTTAGTTTGTTTTCTTGTTGTTGTTGTTTGCTTCTTAGTTTTCTAAAAAGACAAAGAGAAGGAAGGGATGACATTGGATCAGTGTGAAGGAAGGGAGGATCTGAGAGATGAAGGAGAAGAAACCTTGATCAGGCTACACTGTATGCAAAAGATGTAATTTCAGTTTTAAAAAGAAAGAATCCAAGGTCAAAGATAAAAACAAAAAAGGTAAGTGGTTTGTGATCTGAATGTATTATACAACTATGCATTCTTTTTTCACAAAAAGCCAGGTCATGGCTACAGTTCCACTAAGAACACTGAATAAAATTTTAATTTAGTGGGGTGTTCTCACGTCTCATGTCTGAAGGTCTACTGTGTTTGCTATATATAGAGATAGCACTCTTGCTTTTTTTTTTTGCACTCTTGCTTTATATTATGATTATAAAACTCCCTGAAACATATATATTTATGGTTATTTTATCAAATTGTAGAAGTTGACTACTCTTAGCAACTGCCGTCTCATTTTCTTCGTGTGTATTGATCAGCTGTGATACTGAAATAATTATGAATCACAAAAATACAAAAGAAGATTTTCAGTTTAATTTGGGGGAACTACACGTCATTAGCTCTGTGGCCAATTTCGTTCCTTACACATTATTAATTTGAAAAAAGTAAACATTGTATTGCCATATATATGATCAGGTAAAAGTAGCTCTTTCAGATGACAAGAAAACTTTGAACAATACTATCAACAGGCAGGGCAGGGAAAACACAAAACAACAACGACAACAACAACAATAACAACAAAACAAGAGTATACTCACTCCGTGCTCACCCGAAGAATACAGAATGTGGAAAATCAGCTGGGGAAAATCCATTCTCAGAGTTTAAAGCGGAAGAGAATATTGGTATTCTGTTAATTTATCCATACATTTTCATGCTTGAAATTACCCCTCTTCTCATCACTCAGCTAAGGCTCTAACAACCTCTGCTGAGTCTTTTCTCAGAAACCAAATAGCCATGGCTCTGACTACAATTTGAGCTCATGTGGCATGGCATCCTGAGCCATCAGGTATGAAAGAGCTATTGCTTGGGAGATATTTTTCGTATGTAATACGTCTTGAAAAAGACTTAAAAAGTTATTTTGATTGATATTTTAGCTAATTATAGAAGTAGCCAACTCTTAGAATTGGCCCCTAAGAGGATGGGCGTATTCAAGATATTTTACGATGTGGACCTCAGACTCTCAGACATATGATCATGATAAGATACTCAGACAGCATCAACCGTCATCATAGATCCGACATCAGCCCACCTCTAATCTATGAGTTTCTACATCTCTACTACTATTGAAATAATTAAACCTAAGAATAAGATCTTTAAGTATATTAAAAAGACTACTCAGGATATTGCCATGTTGAGTACGTATTTTATTATTAACTCTGAAATTGACAAAATACTATTAAACACTATCTTATGGCACATGGCCTGCCAGTCAGTTGACAAAGGCTGCTCATCTCAAATGATAAGCCATTTTTATCAACATAGGACCAGCATTTCTGGGCACCTCAAATCAACAGAAGGACACTGACTATACTCACACTGTGTGTACATGATATGTCTGAAGTGCTGATGACAGAACACAGGAACAATGGAGAGTGTGCAAATCCCATTGAGGGCATCCATCCTGAGAGTACAAAGCAGATGAGATTATAAAGATGGAAATTATGTTTACTCATCAATGAGTTCTGTCTGCTTATCTAGATTCTTTCTTCTGAGCCCTCAAACTAAATCTGTTTGATACTTCTACATATTCTTGGCAAAAACTATGGCCATGCTTCTGTTACATAAAGAACATTATTGCTTATAAGGCATCCTGAAAGTCGATCTTCCTGATTAAAAAGCCAGGTCTTATCGATAAAATCAAAGGTCTTTAGAAGTAACCCAAACCGAGACTTGAATATTGGTTATATTCAGAATATATATATTTTAGGAATGGAAAAGAACAGGTCAGAAAACTCCCGACCAACAATCCATAAATTTGGTTGGGAATACATTCTAAGAGAACAAATCAGAAGAGGACATAAAACAATAGACGTTCTGTTTCCTTATCCAGTGCTTTCTTCCCCATTTGCTTTTTCTCTATCTATCACTCATCTAAGTGTACACTACACTATTGTATATCATTTTTCAGAAAATAAGTGGCCATTCTCGAACCATTGTCAATATCACCATTGATTTTCCTTGATGTGCCGTCCAATGTCTGTTTGGTCTGTATTAGTAGGACTCATGCTGTAGAAGGATGCCTTGATTGGAAAGCAACTTAACTATTTACTTTGTTTATATTCTATCTTTTGTAAAGCTAGACTGTGGCTAACATCTGTCACTAACGTCATAGGGATATTAGACCTTTTATGATGTGAATCTCAGACTTCCAGACATGTACTCATGATCCACGACTCATACGCCACCCATTGTCATCACAGATCCAACATCAGACCTCTCTGTCTCTATTAGTATCTTTATATGGTTATCAAGTGATTGATCAAGTGTGCTATTAAGATAATCATAAAAATATCTAAGGAAAATATAACTGAGTATATTACCAACATCCATAGCATCTTTTATCCTGTAGTATTTAATTATGTGTCCCATATATGGCAAAAATGTTGTTAGACATTCTATCTCACATAGATGCTTTACTTACCACTTGGATAAGATGGTACTTCAACAGTAGTGTGTATAGTCTTTCAATGTACCCACAACCAATGTGTGAACACTGACTACACAACTACGTCTATCTTAGGACTACAACGACCAGAGCAGGAATCTCGCAACCAAGGAAGAGAATATATACATCAGCTTAGGGGTATCCGATCTAAGTACAAAGCAAAAGAGAACATGAATAGATTGATATTTACTTTGTAAACTACCTCTCTCCTTATCATTCCTCTCTGGATACAATACTCTACTCTGAAGAAGAAGAATGGCCCTAACTCTACTAAGAACATTGACTATCTATAGTCTGAGTTGATATAGTATGACATTCTTAGATATCAAGTCCAAATGAATTACTGTTTGGTATACATTTAATACTCTTCTTATAAAATTACATCTTAATTAAAAATGACACCCAATTTTTACATTTTATTTAATTTATCTAAATATAACTTATATCTAATTACTATGATTTTTTAATTATAGAAATAAACTACTTAACTTGTCACTAAAATGATGGGTATATGTTCAGTATTTAGAGATCCTTGGGTATATTCCAGTGTTTCCAAAATTGGTGCCATGATTGGTGCCTTTTTTAGTGTACATTATTAATTACCTAGAAAAACCTCTCAACATTGTGTTTCACCGACTTTCTGTGTTAACTGTTTTGCAATGGCTGTCCGCTTAAATCAATAAAATACACAATAACATGAGCCAACATAGGACTGGTGACTCTACTGCCACTGTTTAATAGTATGAACCCAAAGAGCTGAATGGAGCTCACATCCAAGTGAGAACTTGTAAATCAACTTAGGGCAAGTTTCAACTTAGGGCAAGTTCATTCAGAGACTTCGAAGAACAGAGACTAGAAAATGATTGGCATTCCCTTCACTCATCCATGCTCTCTGCTTGCTTGTCTTCATACCCTTCTCTTACCACCCATCTATAGATGCATGGCCCTGCTATGTTCTTAATGAGAAAACAAATGGGCATTACTCTGACTCTACCAAGAATCCTGCCTATAAATTTAATTCATGTGACATCCTCAGCAACCACATCTGAAAAAGTATTATGTTTGGTATACATTTTAATAATCTTGTGCAACTATATCTTGAATAGAAAATGAGTTAGGGATTTATTTTATTGATATTTATCATCATGAGTTTATACTATTTAATAATGCATACCTTAGACCTCCAGACCTATAGCCATCATCCACAAATCATGTGCTACCAGAGGACATCAGCCCTACCCTTCCTATTGACTTTAAAATGGATATTGAGATAATTATGAATCACAAAAAAAATCAAAGAACAAGATTCTAAAGTATACATCAGACTTCTATAAAATTTTTTTCCTATTAACCATATCTTATATTATACATTTTTTACTTAGCAAAATTTTCTGAAATATTGTGTTTGCCTACACGTCATATTAACCAATGGCCAATAACTACGCTTACAGATGATAACTAGGTTTTCATCAATACAGTGAACTGTCTTTAAAAGCAATGCTAAGCAAGACATGAACACTGAATACACTTATAAAGAATCTATCCGATGAACACAATGAGCAGATTGTAAAGCTCATGACCAAGGATGAATGCATAGGTCAGGTTGGGGAATCCATTCTGAGAGCACAATTATAAAACAATTATAAACATTATAAAAAAAAACAACCTGGCACTACCAGTCCCTGCCCTATTCCTTTGGTCACTCATCTAAGTGTATGGAATATTACTATGGGCTCTTTATGAGAAAAGGAATGGTTATGGCTTTGGCCCTACCAAGTAACATACTCCTTAGTAAACTTAATGAACCAGTATGAATTAACTACTGTGTTTGATATGTAATTTTAGTGCTCTTACTATAGAACGGTATCTTACTTGGAAAAGGGTATAAACTATACTCATAATCTGGACATCAAACTCCCAGACCCCTGCTCAAGTCTCATGAGTCACATGCACGTAGTGGTCTCCACTGACCCTATCCTTCTCTCTTGATTTATGAATGTCTGTTGAGCAATTGATCTCACTAGTGTCTCTAAGATGATACAGAATGGCCAGAGCTGAGGACAAGATCCTTCAGTGTACTCTCAAGGCCCTGGGGATCCTTTGACAGGATGCGAATCTCTGCTTTTCTACATGCCTGGCCTGGGAAATATTGCTTAACATTGGGTTTCATCCAACTGCTATGTTAATCCTTGGAGCCTGGTTGCTCTTCTCAGATAAGAAGGGGACTTTCTTTGATCATTATTTGCACAGATTTAAAAAGAAAACAACATGAAGCAACAAAAGAATATTGGATAAACTCACCTGGTATCTATAAAGAATCTAGAGATGACTATGACAGTTATGACCAAGAGAGAATTTCTAAATCAACGTGGGGGGACTCCATCCTGAGAGTGTAAAGCAGAAGATAATAAAAAGATTTTTACTCGGATCACTCACTCATCCATGACTCCTACCTCCTCCTCTGGAAATTTTCTCCTTGACTCTTACCCAAATGTATAACACACTAATATGTGTGCATCTTGAGAAAACCAATACCCCTAGCTCTGACCATAAGCATTGCCTTTAACTATGGTTCACATGGCACCCTCAGTCATACTTTGGTGTATATCACTAATGCCTTTCCTATGAAGTAATATTATAAAAATATTATAAAAAGTTTATGCTACAAATTCCTATTTATAAAATTTCCTATTTATAAAAATTCATATTTATAAAAAGAGATTAGCACTCCTAACTGCTACCAGGATATGAGGTATTATGCTAGCTATTAAGATGTGGATCTCAGACTCCCAGGTCTATAGTCATGATCCATGAATCATACGGCTACCACTGGTCATCACTGATCCAACATCTGCCCTCCTCTTTTCTATAAATTTCTATGTGTTTTTGAGTAATTATGCACACTACGGAGATGATTATGAATCACAAAACTCTTAACAGCAAGATCCTTGAATGTAATTTAGACATCTAAAGTGTTTTTTTTTTCCTACTGAGTATTTCTTACTTAGATACACTTAGTTTGGCAAAACTAACTTGTTAAACGTGGTGCTTAACATACTGGCCACGTCTACCATTTTGCCAAGATTGCTCTACCATATTATAGTAACATAAATCAAGGCACAAACACTGATAATACTCACACTAACTATCCCCGAACACAAAGGCTAGATCACGAGGTT
The DNA here is from genome assembly GCF_004785775.1 of Grammomys surdaster. NCBI lineage: Eukaryota > Metazoa > Chordata > Mammalia > Rodentia > Muridae > Grammomys > Grammomys surdaster. The sequence continues at coordinate 5,294,702 of NW_021604602.1, read as the reverse complement.
GATTTTCAGGTGAAGTCAGCTTGCAGGATAGCCATTCTTAAAGAATACACAGAAGAGGTTAGAAGAAGATGGACATTCTGATGTCTCCCCCATGCATTCTACCATCTTCTCTAGATTTCTTATCTATTACCTACATGGTCAACATTCTGTCATGTTTTCTTCTTGAGAAAACAAGTGGCCATAGCTACTATAATGTTTCTGGTATATATGATATATATGCATGTATATACATACATACATACATACATACATACATGCATATACACATACACACACACACATACACATACACATACACATACATATATGTACAGTCTCCTTGTGGACTACGTTTTGCTTGGAAAATGACTTACTGATTTTTTTTTTTTACATTTACCTCAGTATAAAAGTAGACTATTCCTTATATCTGTCACTAAGATCATAGTATGTGCTAGATATTTTATGATGTGGACCTCAGACTCAGATTTCAGGTCATCATCCGTGATTCTCAAATCATTCCTTGTTTGGTCATCATGAATCCAACATCATCTCTACTCTTCACTATTAATTATAGAGTAATTGATCACTATTGCTTCTACTAACTGCGAGATCCTTGAGTAGGCTCTAGAGGAGCCTCTCTCATTGCATGCTCCTAATTTGGTAAAACTTTATTAAACATTGTTTCATATACCTGCTATATTGACCCTTTGGCTACCATCTGCTCTTGCAAGACCATAAACTGGTAATAGTACCAGTCATTAAACAATCAATCAATCAATAAAAATCCAACAAAAGAACATAAAACTCTTACTCACACTATCTCAATGCAGACACAAACAGGGAAAGCTCAAACTTCAAGACTAAGGAAGAACATGTCAATCAGCTTGGAGGGATACATTCTAAGAGTAAAAAGCAGAAAAATGAGGAAAAGATTAAGACTCTCTTTACGTATCAATGCATTCTGTCTGCCTCTCTGGCTCATTCTCCATCTGATCATACATTTGGCCTTCATAACTCTGTGACTTGCTCTTCATTACAGATTGACTGTCCATGGGTCCCAGGTCAGCAAGAAGATTGCTCCCTCGTGGGGAATCCCCAGTCATCATATCTGAATGAAAGACTAATTAGCATATATGCTTAACATGATTGCTATGGAATTATGTCTTATTAGAAATGATTTCCAAATTTGTCTGTATTTTATCTACGTGTGAAAGCAGAGTATTCCTGACATCTGTGACAAAGATCACAGTGTGCACTACATATATTATGATGTGAACCTCAGACTCCCAGACTTGTAAGTCATAATCCACGACTCAGACAGCACCCACAGTCATCATTGATCCAACATCAGCCCTCTTCTTCTCTACAGTTTTGGTGTAACTGGTGACAAGTACTACTGAGATAATTGTCACTCACACACAAAAGAAAACGAAGGGCAAGATCCCTCAATACACTTCAGAGTTCCTCCGTTTCTTCTTCAATTATAATGCCTTTGTAGTATGTATCCTGAATTTGACTCAATTTTACTAAGCCTGTGTTTCAAGCACATATCACACACAGCATTTGCATAGCTGCTCTTCCTAAATAGGTAGTGCCTTTATCAATACAGTAAATGGACTTTAAAGGCAACATGAAGCAACAGCGGACCATGGACTATACTTACACTGTGTCTATATTACAATCTGTATGTAACAGCTTCTTATGGGGCTCATGATCAAACGATAGTGTGAAAATCATCTTGGTGGCAGAATGTATTCTGAAATGACAAACCAAAAGAGATTAACGAAAGAAAATGAACATTTTGTTCCTTCATTCCTGCACTCTGTGTGCTTGCCTCACTATCTCGTCTTATCAACCGTCTTTTTGTATATGACACTATTCAATGTTAAAAAAAATAAAAACACGGGGTAGGGGAGAATAAAAACACTAGACATAGTTCTGATGATACAAAGAAGGCTCTTATAATTTTAATTCATGTGGACTCCTCAGGCATCTTATCTTCATGAACTACTGTGTGTTTTTTTTAATATATTGATAGTAATTACTCGGGAGTTATTTTCTCAAACATTTACTTTAGTTTGATCAGTTTGATTTAGTTTTCTTCTTGTGGACTACGTTTTGCTTGGAAAATGACTTACTGATTTTTTTTTTTTTTACATTTACCTCATTATAAAAGTAGACTATTCCTTATATCTGTCACTAAGATCATAGTATGCGCTAGATATTTTACGATGTGGACCTCAGACTCAGATTTCAGGTCATCATCCGTGACTCTCAAATCATTCCTTGTTTGGTCATCATGAATCCAACATCATCTCTACGCTTCGTTATTAATTATAGAGTAATTGATCACTATTGCTTCTACTAACTGCGCAATCCTTGAGTAGGCTCTAGAGGAGCCTCTCTCATTGCATGCTCCTAATTTGGTAAAACTTTATTAAACATTGTTTCATATACCTGCTATATTGACCCTTTGGCTACCATCTGCTCTTGCAAGACCATAAACTGGTAATAGTACCAGTCATTAAAAGAAAAAAAATCAATCAATCAATAAAAATCCAAGAAAAGAACATAAAACTCTTACTCATACTATCTCAATGCAGTTTTAGCCTAGTTATAAAAACAAAATAAAATATGAAGATCAAGATAACATATCTGGCCCACAGCTGCAGACTACATGTGTTCTGGTACGGACATGAGACTGGCAAATCTATAGTTATGATCAATGGGTCAGACATGATCAGGTGTCATCACTGATGCAACGCTGTCCCGCTCTCCCACACTCTCTGTATTTGTCATGTGCAACTATTCATTTCCCCTTTTTTAGCACAAGAACCTAATGTACTGAAGTTATTCAACAGATCTCATGCCATCCTGCCTCTCTTTTTTTCTGAATTTTGGAAATCCACAAGAGTGTTCAAGGTCATGTTGAAATGACCACATGGTCTCAATAGGTCTGATAGGAGCCTATGCGTGACTTTACCAATACAGGAGTGTCTTATCAAAGCTACTCAAATCAAGAGCATATATTTTGATTTCACTTACATCACTTTCTGAGCTCCATCCGCATGGTGATAGGTCAACCATGGACCTCCCAGGCAGGGAATCACGTGTCAGCACTCATCCAGGGTGTACAAAACAGCAGAGATAGTAAAAAGATAGAGATTTGTCCATCTATTTTTACATTTGTCCTTTCACTATTTAAGAGTCAAATTGTTGTGGTTGTTTTCTTAAGAAATCAAGTTAAAAAAAATGATAATTTTGAAATGTAAGGCCTTGACCATCAAAAAGACTTAAGCCATGAATTTTACTATATAAATCACCTTTGGATAAAGGTTATATAAACCTTTATGCAAGTCATTCGAAATGGAGTTTCTGTGTGTATCAATATCAGTCATTGATGGCCAGGATTGACCAAGGCCTTAAATGATTTATGTGCCTGTGGATTTGTGTGTTGCTTCAATGATCCACTCGGGAACAATGAGAGTGTACCGCTAATGTCTCGTATGTGCTGAACACGCCTGACAAGCAACCACTGCATGAGAGGGTCACGAGGCATGTTGTGCTGTGGACCTCAGATCTCTGTAAATTCAGTCATCGTCTGCGACTTAGAATCCCGAAACCTTGTCATCATCGGCCCGTGTTATACATCTGCTAATCCAATAATGAATGCATCCACTTGTCAGCAATTAAAATGACAAAGAATGGTTGCATCTTGTTGGACAGAATGACTGGCATCCTTGTCTCAATACACTGTACACTCTATAGTCACATAGAGCATACTATTGATCAAAAGAAGGCAGTATAATTTGGAATATTACTCACGGAGGACTTGTGAGCACAGACCCACATTTTAAGCAGACTGGAGCCATTGGTTCTGTAGGATGAATACAGACGATCATAACTACCTCATGATCTCATATGAATGAGCTTTGCATACTTATTAATGTAAATACATATGAAACTATGTTAACAGCAATATAGCTCCTTTTATCAAAATTAAGTCTTTGTATCTCCTTCATTTTACTGTGGGGTGCTTTTACCCCCAACTTTAAAATAAAGCTTCAAAAGTCAGCAATTTCTACATTGATCAATATTGATAGTTGCTTATATTAACTATATCTAATGACCTATTAATGACCTCAGAGGCAGAGGTAAAACATGACCAATCCATTAGGCATTTAAGGGCTGAAAGGATAAATTATGTAAACAACCAGGGTGCCTTGCTGTACTGTATACATTGATAGTTGGCCAATCCCCTTTGCATTTATTTAAATATTTACTTACTGACTAACTGATCAATGCATCATGAAAAATCAAGTTCATTTACTCAAGACTGAGTCCCAAATATCTTATAATTAGAAACGAGATTTCCAAAATTCACAAACCTCAGTCTAGATGTCCTGTGTCTGCCGTAGAAACCCTTAGAACCTGTACCATTGGATACTGAGTGAGTCAATTCTGGGGGGAAAAAAACCCGGGTTATGAGAATGCAACCACTTTCTACAGACATTTAAGTCTTACTAAGTCCACTGAGACATGAGGATGAACTTGTATATTGGACAGGTCTTACTAAGATGGTGGACGAGAAATCAACTGTCACTTGAAAATTATTTATGTCATTAATGTTGCATACTTGACAATAAAACCTTTGCAAATTCAACGTAAGTTTGAGTCTGTCTGTCTGTATGTCTGTCTGAATGTATGTATGTATGTGTATGTATGTGTATATTCAAGTTCATGCACATATGTATGCATGTGGAGGCCAGATATCAAGTTCATATGTTCATCAGGAGTGACCAACCTTGTGTTTTTGAGAGTCTTTTAGTTTGTTACATAAACTAAGCTGACTGACCACCATGTCCCAAGGACCCAATTGTCTCACATAGCACACATAGATCTTAGCAGGTGCCAGTGAGAACAGAAATTAATATATTAATAAATATATGGTTACATAGGGGATTCTTTGTCCCTGCAATTTAAAGGAAACATTTAAGTAAATAAATGAAGTCGCCGTTGCAAAAACCATCAGGGGCTCGGTTTATTTGCCTTTTTTAGAGTCGTGTTGGACTACATTAGCCTTCCAATTGTCTCACAGGAGAAGGTGCTCAATGGACTACACTCTGGCTTCATTAGCTGAAATGATAATGTGCTTTTTCTATATCTATGAAAGTGCCATGACTACGATCGATTCACAGACATTGTACAATATTAATAACAGATTATATCATACATATAAAAGCTAACCGATTATGTTACTAAATATGTTTTAGAGCTGTCTAAGGGAACATTGGTGATTCAGTGTGTCATTTTAATCTTAAAGATATTAATGAAGCATATCCACGACATGTTGCATCTGTCATTAATTGTGGGTGTAGTTCTTGAGTAATTCATAATTCATTTAGCAATAAGCAGATGAAGGAAAAACACAGGAAATGAACTATACTTACATAGTCTACTACACACACAAGATCCTAGGCTAGGGATGGAGTCCACGATCCAAACAGATAGGTAACGCAGCTTGGAAAGACACAGAGAGGAAAGAACAGAGTATAAACATAATTAGGTCCTAGGCTATTATGACCCTCGTAGTATTCCTTTTTTATTTTACCCATCTACTTATATGAAGATTTGATTATATTCTTCTCAACTATGTAAGCAGGAGACCTGGTTCTCATCCTAACAAGAATTCTGGCTACCATTTTAAAGAGAACAGAAAACCCTCAGCGAAGGGATTACACCGCTGGACATTGATTACTAGTGAATTTCTGAAGTTTGGTATTTATGGTGTTAGTATTAGAACTTGCTAATATTTCCGTAATTGGAAAATCTTCTGCCCTCTTTCATTTACTATAATTTAAGAGTAAATACAATAAAGGCATGTGAACCTAAGGATTGTAACATACTATGCTACACCCAAGATTTTTATCCCAGCTCCATACTACGTGAGTTTGGGTGTGGACCTCAGACTCCCAGACCTGTACTCATGATCCCCAGATCATACATCGTGAGTGGTCATCATCGATCCAACACTGTCCTTTTCTTTCTCTCACACTTTCTACTTTTATTAACAGTTATATGTGTCACTTAGAACACTTACGTAACTCGGTATCATAAGTCTTAGCACAAGACTGAAGTTATTCAACAGATCTTATATTACTCTGACCCTCTCTCTTGTCTATTAATTTTGGAAATCCTCAACAGGGCATCATGGTCAGATTGAGTTGACCACTCAGATCATGTTGAGTTGACCTGATTGGAGCCTATGCCTGACAAGACAGGAGCATCTGATGATGGCCCCTCCTGACAAGACAGGAGCATCTGATGATGGCCCCCAAACCAAGACAAGAACGTTGACTCCACTTACATCAGATTACATGCTTGTTACACATGGGCATAGGGCAACAGGGACCTCCCAGCCAGGAAACAATGTTACGCAGCATCCAGGGAGAACAAAACAGCGAGAAATTAATAAGATTGGTATTTTAACAATTATTTCTGTATTTTTTCCTTTCATTATTTACTTGTTGTTTACAATTCAAATTGTCACGAAAGTTTCTTAAGAAATCAAATAACATTTCGGATGAAGTCCTGGACGCTCATGAGAGCTTAAACCACTAATTATACCGGATATGGCAACGTGCATAAAGGTTATATTCATCTTCATGCCAATGACTTCTTAAGAGACTTTCAGATTTTCTGCACAGATTAGCAGTTATTTGTGGTCAAATATTTATTTTCATAATTAATCGATGCCTCCATTGATTTCTCTGCAGGTGCATCTGTGTTTATTTCGTGATTCATTGATCACGATGTAAGAGTGCCTGAATCGAGTGCAAATGTCTAACTGTTACTCTCTTTCCAAGAGAGGCACTTGAGATATGTTATAGTATGAACCTCAGAATCAAGGATGTTGTCATCGTCCATGACTTATAATATAGACAAGGTCATCATTGGTCCATATTTGCTTTTTTTCTTCTCTCATAATATATGCATGTGTGCTGATTAACACAGCGATTGATTAGTAATAAAAAGGTCTGTGAATAGGAACAGCCTAAGAACAATCTTATTTTGTTCTTCAGAATAATGCAATCCCTTGCTGGGATGCACTCAATCAGCAAACAATGAAAATAATTGTGAATATTACTCACATGTCTTGGGGTGTCATGTAAAAACTGGGCGTAACCGTAGAGCTTGCAAGCAAGGCCCGATGTTTAAAGAAAACTGGCACCAGTGGTTCTGAGGGATGAGCACACCAAATGAAAACTTGATGACATTACTTGTATACGTTTTGTAAAACTTTTTGTGAAGATGTTTGTAAAGCTGTGGGTAATAGCTATGTATTGTCATTTAATAAAACTTAGGTCTGTAGGTCTGGTTTATTTGAGTGTGTGATGATTTATTAGAAAAATGTTGCAAAACAAGTTTAAGAAATTAAGAATGTCTTCTTCTTTCCCTCCTGATATTAGAACAGAGACCCACAGTGACATGAGAAGTCAGCAGTTGTGAACACAGACTCCATCACTGAGGGCTCAGAAAGATAACCATCCATTCCTTTATAACCTGAGAACGATGGGTACTTGTATATGCATTCTGAGGACAAGCCATTACAAAAATGAAAATTTATAGTGTACAGATGGACAGATAGGAGGCTCAGTCTAAACTCAGCTTTTTATAGCCAAAAAAAAATCTCAAATTATTATATCTCAAGAAAAATTGATGGGACTAAAGAATAACCCCATGTGCAAAGCCCCTAACTCACTGACAGTCCAATAAGTAGTAACTTTCCTATAACAGCAGACCAGACAAAAGCATGAACACCAAGATTGGTTCATGGGTCTGTCTAGTTAAACATGCCCTGCTTGCCACGGAAGAGCAAAATATTCTGACTGAACCTAGGCTGAAGGAAGTAGATCCAAGCCCACTATACGCAGGTGTCTGTGCAATAGAAATATATTTGGGGCTGTCTGGCTGCATAGGGGATTCTTTGACCCTGAAATGTCAAGGAAACAGGACAAAAACTTTATAATATTATAGTGTGTCTAAATAAATAAATGTAGTAACCACTGTAAAAATGTGATGGGCTCAGTTTATTAGCTTTCTCTAATTTAGGTGGTACTGTAACAATCCATCTGTCTCATAACAAAAGGTCCTGCAGGATGGCTTCATTAATTGAGATAGTAATGTCCTTTTTCTATATGGGATAATGCCATTACAGCTGTGATTCCACAGAAATAAGACAATATATTAATGCCAGATTAACTTATATGTTCAGTCATGGAAAGATTAACGCACGTTCCTAACTATTTAAATTAAAGTCAGGGTTAGAATTGAAATATAGTGGAAAGTGGAAGAGAAATTATAATTGTTCATTCATCTGGGGCATGCTGTCAGCCTAGATTCATGGGTACGTCCTCTTCTCTTCAGATTTTATTTAGTTAATAATCGTCTTAAATATTTTGTACTTCCCTTAAAAAACACACACACAATATGTCAAAACAACAAACATTTATCCAAATGCTCCTTGCCCCGCAGAATCAGCCTTGATCAATACATTGCTAGAATGTCAAGCTTCATAAATACATTAGCAACGATTCTCACTGCATTAAATACTCACATATTTGAAAGAGAAATGACCCATTTTGTTAGTGTTCACTTATAGGGTTCTTGGTTGAGTCCTACACTGCTTTAGTGCACGGAAGCCCAAGATTACAGCCCGGGGTTATTTCTGATTGGCAGATTAAGAACATATCCCAAAGAGATAATAAATGAGATTTTTCAGCAATGGACCTCCGGGTGACAGGGCTTAGTCAAAGTCCTCCATTGAGACACCCCAGGGTAATCATCATTGATCCAGATAAGCAACCTTTGACCTCTTTCTTTTTCTTTCAGAGACAGTTTTGTTTATTGACCCATTGAGAGCCTCACTGGGGGGCGATGAAATAAATATTCATGAGCTGAAAAGAAGGAGGCAAGAACAATGTGTTCGGAGCCAAGTTCTCCCTACAGGTTCTTTCTTTTCTCATTTCCTAGCTCTCTCCTGGCTTGTTTTTCCAGGGGGCTTCAGTGAACCATGGATGGATCAATTCGTATGCCTGTCTCACAGCCATCACATCTGTCTCTCTTTCCTCTTCCTGAGTTGAGCCTTCTCAGTGAAGAGCTGTCCATTTGTACTTTGCAGGATAATGCAAACCTGAGACTTAACTGAATCTCCAACACAGCGCCCCAAAGGCTCAGGTAGCTACTGACTACACGCAACGTGGCCACTGCCACGGAGAAATTGAATTTCACATTTCACTTCACTGTAATTACTTTATATATAAGCAGCCATGTGTGCATGGCAACAGCCATATTGGACACGCAGCCTCAGACCTTTAACTAGATAACTTTTAAGTAAACCACAGCGCACGAGTAAAACGTTCTGTGAGTAAAATACGCAGGATAGATTCATAACAATTGTTTCATAATTCATTTGTATCATTGTTTTGTAGATGAGTAGACGCAAATAATTGAAGGAACACTACAAAGAAATCAGCCCTCACTGACAGGATTCTTTGATTATTATGGAGTGATAAAGCCTCTTACCCAAAATGGCAATAGCAAACTCCTCCTCTCAGAGAGAAATTCAGTCTGCTATCCTCTTCATTCTGTCAAATACCAAGTTTAAAACAATGAGCCAATTAGATTTAGATCACTTTACCCGATATTAGTTTGATTCTAAAATATTCATGAAGTCAATTGTCATTTTCTCACTGACCCAAGAGGAGGTCAATGCTTTATTTGTCTAACTATATAAATATAAAAATCAATCAAGGTCAGTTCATCACTTCGAGACAAGAGTGACCAAGACTATACCTGCCTAGGTATGGGTCTCACCAGAGTGGTGGAAGAATCCTTTTTCCAATTGACTATTTTTGAAAAGAAAGAGAATGAACTTACACTCCTCGAGAATGTGCAATTGGCACACAAAATAAATAAATAAATAAATAAATAAATAATTTTTTTTTAAAAAAAAATGAAACCTGAATTTAAAGACAAAGTATTCGGGATGCTTAGTTTTGATTTTAGTGTGAAGAGGGGCGGAGACCAAGGGTCACTATGTAGCTGACTTTGGCCCTGATCTTGGGATCCTACTGCTAACTACACACACCCTCAGTGAGATTCCATAAGAACTGGCAGTGACGGTCTATCCTACACTTCATGATGGCCTGCACCTAGTTCTTTCCATACCGACCAATTTATGTATCTAATACCTTAACAATTTCTCATTTAAAAAAAAAATCAGTCTGTATGCATGAAATGTGAACATTCCTGGTCCAAGTACCCAAGCTTTAAGTCCCTTTCTTTCTTGGACACAAGAGGCCACTTTTAAAACACAGACCTCAGACTCAGACATTCTTCATAGACCTGGCATTCTGTGCTTTTAGTCAGTCGTACTAGCCTTGACTTATTCATTGATTCGCTAATAATGTAATCAATATCCATGGATTAAGAGAAGAACGATACTTGGAAATACAAATACAGTTTGACAGTGCGTATCCCACGGAGCTAAAGCCTGCCCTTTCTGCTGCGAGCCTCAACATGGGAAATCTGAATGAACCCAGGTCCATGCATCCTAATCACTTGCTTTCATTCACACAGCTTCTCTCACTGAATATCTGTATAAAGATGGCACAAGGAACTACCATCTGATGAGAAGATACACTGTTTCATTCATTAGATTTTCCCATGAGTGAGGAGACCATGAAGGCAGTCAATGGAGAAGTATCCAGATCCATAATGCACCAAATCACATTAAGACATTCTGGAAATGGTTGAAACACACTCCTGAGGAATTTGGTGGGGCTCAAGTGGCTCCGTCCTGACTATTAACTCACAAAATATTCTCATTACTGGTCAGCTCATGGCTACTTTTGAACCTGTTCCCCAAGACCCATTCTATAGGCATGTTGGGGGCCCTCAGCAAGGACATGAAGTTTGAACCCCATTTACATCTGCATATTCCCTCTTTCTCTCACACTTAACAGGCAAGGTCTTTCCCAGAATGGAATCATGAAGTGACGCCAGCCACACTCATTCTGGGGAGTAAAAGGCAAACATTCAAATGAATTGGTGTCATTTAGTTTGAGGGGGGGGACTTCAGTTGGGGATGATCAATTAGGCGTAAGCTTTGGTTTGTGTTCCGGTCAGAACACTTGGGAAGGCAGCAGCTCCTTTATATGTATTACCATATGGGATTTAAGCGAGAACAGCATTTGATATTTATGAACCTGCACGCGTTTTATTTTAAATAATGTAATGAACACCACTGAACCCAGCAGTAAGGAGAAGAAAAATAACCCTAATTATTAGGAACATCTGGTGTGTTTGTTACCAACATACATTAAGAGCTAGGTTGTCTTTTAGGTGAGACTTTGTGCAAAATAGGAGGTGAGAGATTTGCCATATGGTATAATCTCTGTTATGGCCCAAGTTTAACTTTCCTGGCCACATGCATGTGCGTTTGTGTTCAAAGATGAGGCAAGAGGACAGCCTTGGGTGCCAGTCAACAGAAGAGAAGTTAAGTTTCTCACTGGTCTGGAACTGCTCAGCCAGCAATCCCTAGAGATGTACCTGCCTCTACCCCAGAACACTAAGGTATACACCATCACAGTCAACTGGCTTGTCTTAAAGCATTGTTTAAAGCATTAAATGCTTTAAAAGTACATGTATACAATCAGGTTTTTCTTCCTCATTATTTTAATTTGTTCATTTGTATCATGTGTTCGTAAGTGTGTGTGTGTGTGTGTGTGTGTGTGTGTGTGTGTAGGTCAGAGGACAACATGTAGGACTCTGTTCCTCTCTATGAGATTTCAGAGGTGGCATTTGGATCACCAGGCTTGTTCACAAGAGCCATCTCATCTGCCCTATTTTGAGGGGATCGTTTGTTTTGTTTTGTTGCTTTATTATGTTTTTGTTTTTCTGTTTTGAGGCTGACTATCTTTGCCAATTGTGTCCTTTTTTTATTTTTGATTCATTCATACATTCTTTATTCACGGATAATTTTATTAAAGGAATGTGGGCTGTGCCAAGAATCCCCAAAGATCGGGCTTTGGGGACTCATCTCTATAGGATGGAGACACCAGTTTGCAATAGTCCTCAGATTTCATAAGGGTTTAATCACTGTCCTCGGTCAGAAACCCCATGCTCCTCATCACGGGCCTATGCTGGGTGTTCGCGTCACTTAGTGACTGAATGTTTCGCAATTAACAACACTCAGTCCCCAAAACAAGATCTTTGGGGAGGAGCAGTCTCTTCACATCGGGATATTCAGACCACATTGCTTTAATCAGGGCACGTGCTCAGAGGCACACTGTGAAGCTAATGCTTCTGTTTTGGATCAGATCCATCCACATCAAGTTTTTGGGTGGTTCTCTTGTATTTCATTCATCCGTATGTCAAAGATGGCTCCATGAAATATACTAAAGCACTGCTGTCCCATCGTCCACCTTGGAAATGCTCACAGGCTCATGAGCTAGCATTTATATGGGGGCCTTCCCAAAGGACTACTGTTGGCGAGGTGAGCTCAACCATAATGGAATGAGTTAACACTAAAGTTCTGGGGGCAAGTTCAATAACTACTTTCTTCTTTGAAACTCATTTCTGCTATGCTACTTTGGATTAAACATGATTTTGTAAGCTAACTGCTTTAGGTAGGTGATGATCACTAATTTTGAAATTTATCAGCTAGCCGCCATAAACAAAAGAGTCCAGACGGAGACTATGGGTCTTACCTTATCTATGCTCCTTATTCAGGACAATGGTTCCATATTAAGTAATTAAATCAGGGGTCCTATATTCACCACAGGAGGGAAAAGAAGATTTAGAATTTCGTGGGTACAATCAACTTTAGATTTACCATCAAAGTTCTGATTTTCAATGTGGGAAAACACGTATGCCTACTACCTCTCCCAAGAGTAAGTTCTCCAGTGTTTACAACCATCTATAAATCAGGTGGCTATTTAACAAATTGCTAGCTCACACAGTTTGCTTTTCTTAATGACCAATAAACACCCAAGCAAGTCTATTAACTACAGCTACTAATATACACAATATGAAAGAGGGCTACTGACTCTATCCTACGTTACTTCGGGTTGACAAGTGCACTTGCTTTTTAGTAGGCAATAGCCTGAGTTATCTTTGGCTTATTACACTACCTGCTACAAAAATAGGTGTGTCTTCCTTATTTTACGTATCTATTTCCTACTTACATATTAATACTCTTGAAATAACAGATTTCATATCACTGAGCCACAAACTCTCAGGGGCAAGCTGGCTGAATTTTTCCAACTTCTGCTCAAAGATAATTTCTACAAAATAGTGCGAATCTCTCACTGAGTAAATGGCCTCAGACTTTTACCCAAGCTTTTGCAATGGTGTTGACCTCCACTACTAGGCATCATAGGCACAGTCATGGCTGCCTATTCTTCAATGACACTGTCTTGAGTTGATGAGGCTATTCATGGATTTATAAGTAATGATTTACTCCATCAGCAGTCCTTTTCTTGTGGAAAGAAAGGCCTGTATTGTTTAATCTCTGAGGGCCTCTAGTTAGAGAGGTAGATGAATCAACACACTGGCTTCTTGTCGAGCCTTGTCTCATATGGGTCTGTGGAAGCCTAGTAGAAGCTTACAGAGTAGGCTTGACAAGATTGTACGCACCTAAGAGAACTGACACCCGCTGTCCCCTAGAGTACATGAGGAGTCTACAGTGAGCTGTTGGATAGTGATGGGCTATCTATGAAAGAAATATGGCTGAAGGATTACAGGAGGAGATCTAAACACAATCCTTGTCTTGTTATAGGTCCTTTGTAATAATTGACCATTTTGTCCTCTTTTGTTATTCAACCTTTTTGATAATTTCATAATAAAAGTAAAACTTAAGCTGAGAATGTATGTAGCTTATTGGGCTCCACCCCATGAAACCTCCAGTGCTGATACAGAAATAATGAAGCAACCCCAAAAAGCACACCCCCAAAAGCCAAGGACATGACTATGCCCTAAAGAAGGGATAGTTGTAAAAGACCTCAGAGTCATATACAGGTTTAATCACAATATCCTGGTTCAGATACACCATGGTACTCATCACCTGTCCAGACAAGCCTTCCTTTCTCTACCTCTCCTCTCTTGCTAATTCACTAGTCCATATGACACAACACAACATTCCAGGGTCAAGATCTCCCTTTACTGAAGGTAAAAATCTCCCTTAACCATGGAACTCAGGGGAGGGACACCTCCACCATCACCTAGGTCTGATCTCAGTCTGCTTTGATTACTGCTCTGCTGGACCTTGTACAGAGTGAATCTGTCCCCCAAGTAAAGACAGCCTGATGGAAGATAACGAAGCCAGCATCTTCTGCCACTTGTGATGCCCTCCTTATCAGCCAGGGCCACACTGATAGGTAAATCTTTAAATCAATGAAGTAGGAAATTAAAAACAACAATATGAGCAGTTCTCACAATATCCTGATTCAGATACCCTGTGGTACTCATCACTGGTCCAGACAAGCCTTCCTTCCTCTACAACTCCCTTCTCTGGCCAACTTATTAGTCCATATGACACAACACAATGTTCCAGGGGACAAAATTTCCTTTACAGGATATTACTATTAAAAAAAAAAAAATCACTGCCACTACACTATATTAGATGATTTTTTTTTGGGGGGGGAGGTTTTCCAGGACCTTCCTATCACTGGTCCATTCTTGGAGACCTTAATTTATTTTTTTAAACTTGTATCCCTTTGAGCTACTACTGAACGTACATGAACAAAGCATCCCAAGCAAGGCCACGAACCTGATCTGTCACCCACATCATCCTCTCTGATCCTTACATGTCGAGCTACCTGTCCGCGATTTTCTTTCTTAGCAAAACTCAGTAAGTCAGCTGTCTGTGAGCACTCTGTGGAAGAAAAATAGACTTAGCCAGATTTAGAAATGTAAACAGAGCCTAGCTAGGTTGCTTTTGAATGAACCAGTACTTTTCTGAGACTGTTAGCTCTAGTACCCCATAAACCCCGTCACTATTAAAAATGTAGCTATACAAAACACTCCCCCTCATCCAGGTTCATATAGGCTATGACTCTCTTTTATTGGGCTGTCTTCAGACAGTACTAGATAAATGGTCATCAGTATTTCATGGTGTATTCTAATTATGCAATCTCTGATGTATAGTAAAATTATAATGTATATCCTAAGAAACTCATTGGCAGTTACAAGTAGCTTGGGTAGACAGGAGAAGAAATCAGAAGTTTCTTGATCAAAGAGAAGAAAGTTTCAGACAAGAGAAGTGTTGGTACCTAGGAGGAAACTAGACAAAGAAAAGCAAATGAGGTCAAAAGAAAAAAAAAAAAGAGAAAGAAAATAACAGACAATAGAGCAAAAAAAAAAAATCAATAAATTGAAAATACAAAGCCATCTCCAGCCAGCAGTACAGGTGAGCTAGCTGGAAGCCTTCACCTCCCCCACTCTCCCTTCTCCCCCTCTTCTCCTTCCTCCCCCTCCTCCTCTGACCTCCGCCCCCTTCTCCAAATGATCACAAAAGATCCCCTCCTCCAACCTCCCTTCCCCCACTCATCCCAGCAGCCAATTCCAACAGGCTTTCTGCAAGCTGACTGCAGACCTTCCCCTCCCCCTCCTGGCTTCCGAATCCATTTCATAACTGATCCACCCATGGCACTCCTTGATTTTTTTCATGCACTTAGAGATTTTATTCCTTTATTCGTGTATTGACTTACATATAAAAATATAATTTGAACTAAACCATCTCAATAGATGAAAAAAAAAAAGAAAAAGAGAAAGAAAAAAGGCCTATTCTTCCCCCCCATTCACTTCCCATAACAATGGTGGCTGTTTATCTTCACAGTGGAACTCAGAACTTCAGACTTACTGACCTGTCCCAAGATCATCAGCCTACGTCTAAAAGTCTTTTTTTTCAACCATCATTCATTCACTCACAAACAACAATGAAACCAACAATCACAACCTCAACAATAACAAACACAATACTCTGAATGTTGAAACTATAGTTGCCTCCTTCCAGTGAGTGTCAGAATCTCAGGGGTGAACCTTAGCAAACCTCTGTCCACTAGATCAGTGCTGATTCCCTTTTACTGAACTTTTTGATATTTTACTAACAACCAAAAAAAAAATTATCACTATCTCCTTGGTAATAAAAATCAATGCCATCAGTGCCTTGGGACTCGGTGTCCTGTGCAAATGGCTACCATTTGGATTTAATAAATTTATGTTGGAATTGACTACTTGAAATGTATCTCCAAAAGTGTAATCGAATGAGGAGGCCACATACAGCTATCTTTTTGTCCATGATCATGTAAATGTTTACTTATGAAAATATCTGCCTAGTTGCATTAGCTTACTTAAAGGGAAACAACACAGACTTATGGACCTGAGAAACTTAAGAAAAAAATTTTTAGGTTTCGAATTTCCATTGATATTTACTAAAAATGTATTAATGAAGTCTATTCTTTTTACATATTTGCTTGGAGTGTGTGTGTGAGTGTGTAGGTGTGTGTCTGTGTAGGTGTGTGTTTGTCCAGGTGTGTGTTTGTGTAGGTGTGTGTTTGTGTAGGTGTGTGTGTGTGTTTGTGTAGGTGTGTGTGTAGGTGTGCATTTGTGTAGGTGTGTTTGTGTTTGTGTGTGTGTGTGTGTGTTGCACATGCTATATAGCACACATGGGGCTCAGAAGACAACTGCGGGAGTCAATTCTCTTCTTCCACCAAGTGGGTCCAGGAGATTTGAACTCAGGTACTCGGGCTTGTCACCAAGTGCCTTAAGGCACTGATCCATCTCGCTGGCCTCTTATAATGGACCTCAGAGCTATAGGGTTAATCAAAATCAATGACTCAGACACCCCAGACTTCTCATCATTGGTCAGAGCTTGGATGTCTTTGGTTTAGTTAGTCCTAACTTTGTTTATCAGGTCATTTATTGACTGACTACTAATCAAGTCACTAAACATGAAATATGAATCTGAAAGCAAGCTCCTTCCACTGTACTGAGATGCATCTGACCGTTGGCTTTGGGGAGAACTCTTACAAGAGTTCTGAGCACCTGTGACAGTTCAGCTCCTTCAAGGAGTTCCTGATGAACTCTGTCTGACTCTTAAGGATAGCCCATGAGGTAGTCAGCCCCCAAGATGCTGCAAGTAGGGGGCCACACCTTGTGGCACACAGAGCCCCATGTTACCCCTACATACCTTGGATCATGCCTGACCATATGAGCAGGAAGTTTGTGCCTTAAGGAGATGGTTTGTGTGTCATACTCAGGTGCTACCTAACTTTGCCCTGCATTGATCTCTCTAGGGAAATTAACTTCCATGTCCCAAAGACTCTCACTGAGGCAAGTTTGTGGTCCCCATCAGCAGCCAGCCATGAACATGAAACCTTGCAGGCAGATCTCCCAAACAACCACATCACATGACATCTCACCAGCAAACTGACAAGAGATCCCACACAGAAACTTATAAATTCTGGCTTTGTGGAAACTATGAGACAATAACGTCAACTGTGACATCACTGGGTCACTACGACACAGCAAGAGGCCGCAACAGTCACAGCTGATCATGTTTCTCACATGCTTGACATGGTAAAGGTTTAATAAAATATCTTCCAGGAAGAAACAAAGTTCATCCCCTAGTCACCTCGTCTATGTGACCAGAAAATTTTTTTTTACATTATTTCACTGTCCCTACATTTTCACATCCCCCACATGCTCTACATTCTCAGATTTAAGAACATTTCCAACTTTTCAAATTAGGGGATATAAACCTGTAACAACCACAAACCACCCTCCAGTCCCAGCAAGGACATTACCACTGCCATCTCCCTCAGACTGCATGCGCCCATTTCAATGAGTTCATGGGCCAGATATTTACCATTGATGAAATGTGTAAATTGCTAATGACATCAAACAAGTCTAAATACTGAAAAACCCAGAGAACAAATAAAAGCCCTCCATGATTAGCAGAATTCAGCTCTGCAGAATCATAATAACCACAAAGTCTGGGCTGGTCTGACAAGCATTCTTTTCTTTTATTCACATCCAGGCATCTATCCCCTTGGTGTAATTTAGGAATAAATAAGCTACCTACAGAACAAAGATAATGAGCCAGTCAGCTAATGTGTGAATTAGGGGACCTGGGATCGCTGTTGCGAGGTAGACCCTCAACAATGCACAGCAAGGTCCCTTGAAGAAGATAAATGCAATGAGGGTGTCTGTGGGTAGCAGCACAGACAGTCTTAATGGCTGCATTTATTTCTCTTGTGTGGGGTGGTGGATTTTAGTTTCTGTTGTATTAAAAATTAAAGAGTACATAAGTCATTACATAAGAAAGAGAGTTATTTTGGAGTCAATAATGGGAATGTAATAGCAACCAAGTTAGGATTAGTCACCCAATCTCTCATGAGTCAGTCTATTAAAGGATTTAAGCCTGTGGGTTCCATTCTTCGTAGAGTGTGTGTTGTATTTCTCAGAGCAAAACCACTTTGTATTCTTCATAGAGAGTGTTGTACTTTGCAGAGTGAGAATATCATGGTAGATGTAATTGTTCAGTAAAGATGAAAAAGCTGGTTTCTACCTGAGTGGTTAAGGGCCTTAAGGACTTTTGTACTTCTAAAGTTGTTATCTTTGGTGTAGGTGGTTTATTACTAACTTATGTCAAAAGGGCATGGATAATCAACATATAAAGAAAATGGGAAGATATGTGGTAGGACCAGCCATAGAAATTAACCAAAATTTCCGGTGAATACAAGTCAATCCATCTTAAGTCAGTTAAAGATGGAGGGCTTTTATTAATTGTTAATGAGTCTAAATTAATCAGCTCTCTGGGCTGGCATGATAACTCAGTAGTTAAAGGCACTGAGAGACCCACAAGAATGAAGTTCTACTATTATATGAACACCATGGAAAAGGGAGGAACAGCTTCCAAAAACATTGTCTACAGACTGCCACACATGTGAAGCAGCATATGCACACGCACGCACACGTAATAATAATAAAAGGAAAATTTCCCATGAACATTTCTGTTTCATAAAACTTGCTTTTAACTGGCCCCAGATCTGTATCCCTATAAATAATGAACTGAGAGACAAGTTCATTCTTTCATTCTCCTTAAGGGGTACATCAAAAAAAATTGAGCTACTAGACCAAAATATTAGATCCATGCATAGACCTGGGGATCACAGAAATAATTGACAAAGTCCTCTTTAAAGAGAAGATTGTCTTTGGTGGACAGAATTAGATTGATAATGCCTATTACCATGTGCACAGAAGTCATCCATGCTTGGCCTTCTTCCAATTACACAATTATTCAAACAATCATTTTCATATAAATAATTTGTCTCTTGTCTAAATAAAACCAGCCGCCAGCTGCCCAACACAATTCAAACAGGAACACCATGGTTCATGACCCAGGACATGTCCTTCAGGAGAATGGTCAAAAAGCCTTGATCTCTGCGGAGTATGGGGCTTTGGGTGTCAGAAAGTTAACAACAGGGAATAATAATACTTGTTTCTTTCCATTCCTTTTCTTTTTAAAAACTGTCCATCTTTATTCGTTCCTGCATCCATCTCATTATAAGCACAGATGGGGAAAGCTAAGACCAAGGTCTTTCACTATTATCCAACTGAGTAAGAAGCACAGCTTAAAACAGGGACAAGATGGTTCCTTGTTCTGACATCCTTCCAAGTTTAGTCCAAACTCTTTGATTCACACATCTTAGAAGACTTGTAGCTCTGTATACCTAGTGATATACTTTCTCCCTGGGCTTGTTGCTTTATTCATTGATGTATTTCTCTACATATGATAAATTAATAAATCAAAAGGCCAAGAACAACATCATTAAATAATGCATCTCTCACTCAAGTGTCCACTCTCCACAGAATTAATACATCTGGCCATTTTTTCCCCAATATCTGTGTACTTATTCCACATTTAAATCAATCAGAGTTCGAATCTCCTCTGTAGTCACTGTTGGTCAATCTTTGCCCTCTTTTGGCCTTAAAGATGGTGCCATGGATAAGCAAAGAGTCATTCATGATCTATACAACTAGAACACTATCCTGTACCCTTCCTCATCAAGAAATTAATAACCTCTAAGTGTTATCAGTGAAAAGGTACATAAATAAATCACAGCACATACATAAAAATATTAAGCAACTCTGAAAATGAATGAAAAAGCACTTCTTTTGTTGGATCTTAGTAGTGCTAAATCATCCTAATTATCAGTCCCAAGTCTGACTGACCATATCCGCATCACTGACGAGCACTGGCATTTGAAAGTTTTACTTGTGAATTATATCCATTTACTGCTTTAGAAAAATCAGAAGCAACGCCCACCCATGAGTCAACCTCCCAAACCAAGAACATAAAATTGAAGCTATTACTCACACAAATCTCTTCTTCCCTTACCCACACAGGTGATAGCCACGACCCTTGGCATGTCAGGGTGAGTCAGTTGGTAAGGCAGCGTCCACAGGATGAAATCAAGCAGAGACTCTTAAAAGAAAAAAAAAAAGACTACAGTTAGAGGGAGCAGTGCATACTCAAAGGACTGTTCCATACAAGAATATCAAGGACTCTAACAACAGTCCCCATTTTTCCCATCCATCTCCATTCTCCCCCCACACCTCTGCTGGTCCCTTCTTTTTTTTTTTTTTCACATATGAGAGAAAAAGGTTGTCCAGCATCATTATAGACAGCAGTCTCTCTGTTGGTCACACTTATTCCTATTCCATTTCATACTTATAAAATTGTTCGTTTATGTCATGTGTCCTCTCTTCTTAGTACAAGCAACACCTATCTACCTCCTATCATGCCGAAAATGTCCATGGTACGGGAGGGGGGGACACCTTAATGCACTTATGTGTGTCTGTCTCTTGGTCTTACATGCCCCAGAGGTGCAGCAGGTTTTATTGGTATAGGATAGGCGAAAGCAGAATTAAAAAAATGACTAATAACTACTGCTTCGTATTTTGATGTCCTAACTGACCCATACGTAATATTACTGACACAGTCCTGCAATCTAGCTAGAAACAAGAGCCATTGGGGCCCACAAGCCAGAGGCCAACACTGGCCTGCATTTTCACCAGCAAGAACTGCCAATTATGTGTATTTCTAATAGACTTCAGTTTACAACTTTAATCAAAAGTATTGATGCCTAACCCCCAGAACCACTCATTACGAATCCACCCTCAACGCATTTCCCTTTATCTGGATGTTACCGACTGTTTCTGCATCATTTATTGATTTCTTTTCCCTTCATTCAGAGTTTCTCTGATTAAAAATCTTCGTGCTCATGAATCACAGAAATCCAAACAACAAAATCTTTCACTGTTTTCATGCTCAGGTGCACAGGACAGGTAAATGAGATGCGTATTAAGTGGATCTAAGAACTGGACATGTAAATTAACCACTCACAGGGCTTCCTACCCACTCTCCTCTTCCTGATTCATTCAACTGTCTCCTAAAGAAAGACAATGGGGAGAGAGTGCAGTGCAGACCCCATAGCTGGAGGCCCACAGAACCACACTCAGAACCTCGCGAAGGTCTCCCTGCAAAATGTTTAAACGCTTACATCAGATCTCTACTGATGGGCCAGCAGAACACAAAGACAGAATAGCACTTTAGGAGATGTTTGCACAAATATGACAGCCCTAAGCCTTATCTCTAAAGGGCCTGGGTTATGCTAAAACCAGTCACTCTCAAAGCCACTAACAGCTGACACCTGGCAGGTTTATTCATTTTTTTCTTGTTTTGCTTTTATAATTGAAAGATAAAATTGTGCACATTAAGTGTGCACATGATGTTTTCAAGGACTTAAACACCACAGAATGACTAATTTCTAGCTAGCTAATATCAGGGCTATGTGATTGTCACATCTGTGCTAAAAACACTTCACATCCTCCCAATCATGGCATCCTTTTAATGTGGCTGTTGGTTTTTGTTCTGCTTTATCTGCTTTTGTGTAGCTCTTTTGTTTTTGGTTTCGGGAACTGTTTTCTTTTTAAAGACAAGATCCCAATATGTATCCCAGGATAGCTCTAAACTCATAGCAATCCTCCAGCCTCGGTTTCCCAGTTGCTAGACTACGAAGAGGGACTCATTATGCCTGGAAAACTTTTTCTTTTATGCCTGTTGGCAGATGTCATTCACCCTTTTGAGGTGAACTCAACACAAGGGGACCACAAACATTGGACTTACAATGGAGTCCTTTTATTGGACTTACATTGGAGTCCTTTTATTTCTGGCCCAAAGAGCCTCAGTCACAGACAGGAAACATCCACTAGATACATGGCATTGAATCTGTGAGGTAAAAAGTTTTAGTAACTGACAATAATCTTTATGCAAAGGGTGACAAACATTTTAATAACAATTAACATGATTGGTATATAAATTTTGGAAAATTTGACTTTTAAAAAAATACAGGTTTTAGGAACTACAGGAGTAATACAGCCTTGAGCCCTCATCCTGATATCTTAAACTCTAGATATTAAATCTGGCAAAACCACAGCTTTTACACGTGCACAGGATTAGCCAAAGAGTGATTCATATCTTATTTATTGGCTTCTTCCATTAGTAACTTATATAATATAATTTATAACTCCGTTATATGAAAATCCTATACTACAACATATACAGTGCATGTAAGTATTATATATTATATATAATATGTTATATATAATATGTGTGTACACGCATAATATAATATGAAGAAAGGAGGAAAAATTGAAGAGTAAAAAAGATGAAGCCCATAGTAATGAGTTCATGTAAGTAATTTGAACCACCTCAATAGATTTCAGATTTCAATTCAAAATAAGTTCTGAAAGAGGCAGTATCCCCATAGAATTCCATGAGGGGCTGTTACCTTCCTGGAAGATCTGAATAGGAAATTAACTTACATTGTTTGGATGTTCTTGTAAGCCGTAGCTCTGAGTAACTACAAGAAAATTTACTGTGTATTATTCTTTAAACATGCATTTTAGATGTATGTTTAAAATAGTCATAATTTCAAAATTGCTGAGAATTTTGATTCATTGTCCTGAATCTCAGAGAATAACAAGCTAGGAATTTGAAAACAAAGAAAACAGCTTACCTTTTTTTTTTTTTTTAACTCTGTCACAATTCTAAAATGTATCATTGTGGCTGAGTAGATGATGTCATAAAGTAAATAAGTCTCACCAATCTCAACACTTATTCAGGGATTGATAGCTACGTTGGGAATTTTAGATATAGACTGCATTTCAGTTAAAATACTGACAGTCCAACTGTTTACTGTGGCTAGTAGTTACTGTATTGGACAGTGTGTGCCTATGGGCTAACTTCCCTAAGAAATAGGCTTTTTTTTTTTTACATAATCTTCTCCCTATCCCCAACTCCCACTTCTCCTTCTTCTCTCTCCCCCTCTTATTTTTCTCCTATATTCTCTCTCATATTCCCTTTCTCTCTCTCATATTCAAATATATTCTCTCTCTTACTCTATCTCTCTCCCTCCTTCCCTCCTTCCCTCCTTCCCTCTCTCTCTCTTCCCCAGGCACTAACTTTTTAGTCTATGCCAATCTTTCTTCCACCTTCCTGGTATTCCTAGCATATACCACTATACTAATATTTTTTTTGTTTCTTTGTTTTTATTTCTCTTTTATCTGTTTCTTTCTTTTGGAGAGTGTGGAGAATCTGTCTCTTTGTAGCCCAGGATAACCTCAAAGTTGTTAGCCTCCTGCCTTACCCTCAAAAGCCCTAGGATTACAGGCCTGAGTCCATGGGTGGCTCACAGTATTGATGCTAGAGGCACCCCACGCTCGTTACCCACTTATCTTCATCCCCCATTCCCTTCATTTGTTTAGGATTCAAAGTTGATGTCACAAGATCTCCCCAACATTTTCACTGGATTAAGTCAGCAGTGGTGTCAACGTAATGTGAATGACTTAATGCTAACCAAAAAGAGTAGACTTACTATGTGTTACTGTAGGTGGGTCGTGTTGAAGTGAACTGACGTCTTTCACTTCTGGATTACATTCTGTTCATCTGAATTATATCAGGAATTATCATACTGTCATCATTGTGCTATAGGTGGACTATAGTATTTTATTTTGTGGGATTGGGGAGGAAATCTAGGACCTCGTGCTTTCCAGACAAATATTCGCTCAGTGAACTATATTCAGAGTCCATTAAAATTCACTACTCATTTTTTGAGGCCATTTGACAATATAAAGAATACACTCAAATGACAGTTAACACGCTACCAACAAGTTTGACAATACCTTTTTGATCCTTGCCCATGAAGAGACATAAATCTTCAACATTAGAGACAAGTTCACATAGACTATGTGGTATGAAATCAGGGAAATATTAAAAAGTTAAAAAATACGAATTAGACACAAATTACAGCTGTGTAGAACTATATTAATTCTAATTCTTTGTAGCAATTCAAGCATTAGCTTACAATTAATAATCATCCATTTAAATTATGTATTTATTTATTCGTATTTAGTATTTCTAAAGCTCCCATGAGACAACTGCCTAATACAACTAGTGGAACGCCATTAGCCAGCTAGCGTTATTGAAATTTAAATTAATAAAAAAAAAATTAAGCAAAAGAAAATCTTCATTCCTTCCATCAAATGTTCAGTAGTTCTAGGAAGCTAAATTCTACCACTTGAGAATGTCAATCACAGACATTCTCCTCTCTGCACAAAGATGCAAGAGACAGAAGCAGGATCTGCTCTTTATCCCTGTAATGGCGCAGTACTTTTCTTAATGAGCTTAGCCGGACTGGTCATGAGCATGAGACACAACACCATCGTCTGAAGCACACACTGCACCTCCTGCATCTGATTTGATCATTTCTCTGTTTTAAAAGACTCATTTTGTCTTTATTATGTGTGCATGTGCATGTATGCGTGAATTCTTGTGGTTCCCTTGGACACCAAAAATGGGAGCTTGGCCCCTGGAACTGGAATTACAGGTAATTATGAGCTGATTGCCACAGGAGGAGCTAGGATCTGCAACACTGACCCCCTGAGCAATCTTGCTCCAGCCCTGAGATTTCACTGTCTCTAAGGAAATGTTAGCAAATAAGGTCCACCATTGTGAGGAGCATCTGAGACTTACTTAGCCAATGCCTTTCATCTCCTTCTCACTCCTCACTCAAAGAATAAACAGCCTAGGACTTTAGTTATGGTCGAAAATCTAAACAAATCATGCAACATACACAATACAACCCAGAAGAGCTGCTGAAGAGAATGGGACAGGCAGGCTGTTGTTAAAGTGCTTAGAAAGACATTACTGAATTAAACTCCCTTCAGACTCGGCCCACACTCCTTACCTATCCATGATTTGGGTTTTCAATACTTTTATGCATTAATGTAATTATTTACTTTGGGTACTAAAATTAACATCCATCACACCATTGTATTTGCATGGTTATAAATATATTGACTAATTCTTAATCAACATATTTTAAAAGACCTTTGATCTTCATAATTAGAACCATAATTCCAGGGTATTAAGTGGTTTATCTTCTTATAATTTGGTCTTCAGGGCTCTGTCAAAAGAATATCTATGAAATCTAGCCCTGTCATGATGGCATCTCATGGGATAAGTTTCTGGTGTGCCTTTCATGGGGCAATTGCCCATCCTAGCAGAGAATGGGACGTTCAATTGTATCACCTATGACTAAGTATCCTTCCTGAGATGTGGACCCTACAGTCTTAGCTAGGACTTGGTCTTAGTTGTGTCTTGTGTCAATGTGTCTATGATTCTATCTGGATCTGGCTTGTTCCTACCAAGGTAGCTACTCTCTTGTTCCTGACCTTGAAATAAATGATATTCAACTGTTCTGGTCAGGTAAAACCCAGAGGAGGGAAGTTTAAAAGAAAACAAGGATGAACTATCAGTCAGACACCTTGCAGGACAAACAGGGAAAAAAATAAAAAGCTTTACTAAAGTCTGTGGTATAACCCAGACAAGGAGCAAAAGGGACTTTAGGCAATGGGTTTTAGGCAAGCCTGTGGACCTGTGGAACAAGTCAGCAAGCAGTGCTTGCCCATTGAAAGGTGGTTACCAGAAGCTGAATAGGGAAGATATTTGGTTCTAATACTTTGAAGACCTGGAAAATGGAGCCTGCTTCTGGTCCAAGACAGAGATAATTCTGTTCAAACTTGAAACTGAGGAAACAGAATTTTTTTTTAATTCTAAAAATTATTTTTGTTGTCTTTTCTTTGATTTCTTTTGATTCATTTGCTTACTTGTTTATGAATTGTTTTGAACTCCCTAGCTAAAGATTGTGAAATACCAAGACAGGGGCTACAGAGGTGCCCCAGGGTTAAGAGCACTTGTTGCTCTTGCAGGGGACCTGGACTGAGTTCCCAGCACCCAGGCAGAGGTTCACAGACACCAGTAACTCCACTTTAGGGACCAAACACCCTCTTACTGACTTCCAGGGGAACCAGGTATCACGTGGCACACATATATATAGATTCAGGCAAAACACTCATGTGCAAATCATAAATTTTAAAATTGTTTATAAACATAAACACATCAACTCTAACTTATGCTTTATGCACCATATGTCTGCAAATGAGTCACAATCCCCCAAAATATTACAGCCAGGACTAATTAAATTACAATGTATGCACTCTATGTAACAGAAAGCAGTTATTAGGAACCTACAATCTGAGTCAATTTTCAGAGACTCATACTGACATGGGATTAATTAGCAAGCTCTATCATTGTATACAGGGTTAACCTCATTGGCCTATGGCTGGACCATTCAGCTTGTGTTTTTACAGTTAGGAACGACCAAATGTGTCCTTGCGTATACAAAGCTGCACCATAACCGACACGTTCCATTCACAAGCGCACGTCTGGATTAGAAGATCAGGTCATGGTGTCATTAGCCCATTCATTTTGTTTGATACGTGTACCCATTTCTTAATATACCATAAAAATGCGTAAACACCCTACCCTGAGAAAGATAAAAGAATATGTGACACGCGACATGTGGCACACATATGGCCTCTGGGTGTACGTACTAAGAGTAAACATACTTCTTTTGGGATGTGTGCTCATTCTGTGCAGGTGCACATGTGCATGCATAGGAAGGTCAGAGAACACACTTGAGAATTGTCCCCTAGGCACTATCTGGGACACAGGGTCTCACAGGCCTGGAACTCCCCATGAGGTAAGCCAGGGAACCTCAGAGGTCTTCCTGTCTCTGCCTCCCAAGGACTGCGACCCTAAGAATGCCTTGATGAGCAGTTTCTTCTCTGCGTGGCCACCAGATCAACTGCCCTCATGCTTGCAGGGTAAGCACGCGGCCCACAGAGCTGTCACCCAAGCCTGAGAAAGTCCCTTTCTCTTTGCTATTTTCACCATAAGAAACAGCCTGCTAGATGACTTTAATTCGGTAATTATTATGCCTAATTGGATTAATTACCCTGGGTTCCTGACAGTCAACTCACTGACTGGTGCTCTGGCCATCCTTTGATTTTATTTGCAAACTCAATCATGTCTAATAACGCAATAAACGCCCATCAGCCAACCGCCCAAGTTCAAAATAACAAAAGTAGCCATTACCCACATTGTTGGCCCGGGGCTCGCTGCCCACGGCGTCACTGCCAAGGTCTCCACGGCCGCTGCGCCAGTCACACCAGGCCTGCTCTGGGGAACACAAGGCGGACATCAAAGGGGACGAACGAAGGAGGGACACTGGCTTCAGAGCCAATAGCGGGCAGCTGAGCTTAACCTCAGCTCACGGGACTGGCCCAGCACGTAGTCATTCATTCATTCATTCATTCATTCATTCACTCACTCACTCACTATCGGATCATGGGACTGGCCCAAGCACGTAGTCATTCATTCATTCATTCATTCATTCATTCATTCATTCACTATCGGATCATGGGACTGGCCCAAGTACGTATTCATTAATTCATTCATTCATTCATTCATTCATTCATTCATTCACTATCTATAAGATCATGGGACTGGCCCGAGCACGTAGTCATTCATTCATTCATTCATTCATTCATTCATTATCGGATCATGGGACTGGCCCAAGCATGTATTCATTCATTCATTCATTCATTCATTCATTCATTCATTCACTATCTATAAGATCATGGGACTGGCCCAAGCACGTAGTCATTCATTCGTTCATTCATTCATTCATTCATGCACTATCGGATCATGGGACTGGCCCAAGCACGTATTCATTCATTCATTCATTCATTCACTATCAGATCATGGGACTGGCCCGAGCACACAGTCATTCATTCATTCATTCATTCATTCATTATCAGATCATGGGACTGGCCCAAGCATGTATTCATTCATTCATTCATTCATTCACTATCTATCAGATCATGGGACTGGCCCAAGCACTTAGTCATTCATTCGTTCATTCATTCATTCATGCACTATCGGATCATGGGACTGGCCCAAGCACGTATTCATACATTCATTCATTCATTCACTATCTACCGGATCATGGGACTAGCCCAAGCACGTAGTCATTCATACATTCATTCATTCATTCATTCACTATCTATTGGATCATGGGACTGGCCCAAGCACGTATTCATTCATTCACTCATTCATTCATTCACTATCTATCAGATCATGGGACTGGCCCAAGTACATATTCATTCATTCATTCATTCATTCATTCATTCATTCACTATCTACCGGATCATGGGACTGGCCCAAGCATGTATTCGTTCATTCATTCATTCATTCATTCACTATCTATTGGATCATGGGACTGGCCCAAGTACATATTCATTCATTCATTCATTCATTCATTCATTCATTCACTATCTATCAGATCATGGGACTGCCCCAAGCATGTATTCATTCATTCATTCATTCATTCATTCACTATCTATCAGATCATGGGACTGCCCCAAGCCCATATTCATTCATTCATTCATTCATTCATTCATTCATTCACTATCGGATCATGGGACTGGCCAAAGCACATATTCATTCATTCATTTATTCATTCATTCATTCACTATCTATCAGATCATGGGACTGGCGCAAGTACGTATTCATACATTCATTCATTCATTCACTATCTACCGGATCATGGGATTGGCCCAAGCACGTATTCATTCATTCATTCATTCATTCATTCACTATGGGATCATGGGACTGGCCCAAGTACATCTCATTCATTCATTCATTCATTCACTATCTATAGGATCATGGGACTGGACCAAGCACATATTCATTCATTCATTCATTCACTATCTATCAGATCATGGGACTGGCCCAAGCACATATCCATTCATTCATTCATTCATTCATTCATTCACTATCTATCAGATCATGGGACTGGCCCAAGCACATATCCATTCATTCATTCATTCATTCATTCACTATCTATCAGATCATGGTACAGCCCAAGTACATATTCATTCATTCATTCATTCATTCATTCATTCATTCACTATTGATCGGATCATGGGACTGGCCCAAGCACGTATTCATTCATTCATTCATTCATTCATTCACTATTGATCGGATCATGCGACTGGCCCAAGCACATATTCATTCATTCATTCATTTACTATTGATTGGATCATGAGACTGGCCCAAGCACATATTCATTCATTCATTCATTCATTCACTATCTATCAGATGATGGGACTGGCCCAAGTACATATTCATTCATTCATTCATTCATTCATTCATTCATTCACTATCAGATCATGGTACTGGCCCAAGCACATATTCATTCATTCATTCATTCATTCATTCACTAACTATCAGATCATGGTACTGGCCCGAGCACATATTCATTCATTCATTCATTCATTCATTCATTCATGCATTCACTATCAGATCATGATACTGGCCCGAGCACATATTTATTCATTCATTCATTCATTCATTGATTCACTATCTATCAGATCATGGTACTGGCCCAAGCACATATTCATTCATTCATTCATTCATTCATTCACTATCTAAAAGATCATGGTACTGGCCCGAGCACATATTCATTCATTCATTCATTCACTATTATTCTAATGAATATGAACGAATTCACTATCCAAAAAAACCCCCAAAACCAAATTTTTTATAAACATTGACCCTACACTTCCTGTCCACAAAGGAAACAACAGACCCAACTACAGAGTAGGAGACACAGCCATCTTTGTTTGATTCCTGATACAATCTCATCATCATCATCACCTATTTGGTCTTCCCATTTATTTTCATACATCTTAAATACAAATTACACACAGATGAGCTGAGTTCGAATCTCGACACATCTCAGTACATCCAAACATAGAGGGAAATATGGAACTTTTAAAAAGTTACACATCAGTGAATAAAAATTAACCTTTTGGTCAGAAGACATTGTCAGTGGCCCACTCCTGGGCTCCTGTCACCTGGCCCTTATTTACTGCCTCATTTAATTCCTTGTTTTAACTACAGACCAAATACAGTTGATGTCGCCAACCAGCGCAGGACCACTGACAGTTCTGCACATGTCGGGGCTGTCTTACTCACAGTCCACGGCTGGAATGGGTCTCTTAAGAACTTCACACAAGCTCAGAGTGGAAGGGTAGTTAGGAGAGGTCAGTGGGCGTGAAGCACAGGAGCGGGTCACAGAATACAACTTGCATTCATAAGAACATTAAGTTCTCAGTGGGGAACGTAGGTATAGAGCAACAACTCTAGTTAACAGTGACATATATTTAGAATTAATGTAAAATGTCCTCCCACATAAAAGCAGTACAGTGTGTGGTACTGGACACAAAACATCAGATTTTAAACACATACAATTTGTATTTGTTAATTAAACCAGCAGGACAGAAAAAAAACCCACCTCATTGCCAATCTACCTGGGATCCTCTTTAATTTTATGCACAATTAATTTATATCATGCATAATTTCACTTATAGATCACTTTATACCATTCGTATGACTTCCTGAGGAGAAACCCACCAGGCCTGCTACCTGTCTAAAGCGGCCACGTAAAGGCACAGAATGGCAGGAAATGGCTTCTGGACCCTTTTGCTCATAAATCAGATGAGCAGACCTGGGTCAATCTTGATACTTTATTTCAAGGCCTTATAGCTGATGAATCTGAGGCATGAGAACATTCTTTCTTGTTCTTTTCTAATTGTGAATAATAAAATGAACAGCCGAATCCCACTCTGAGCTCTCTTTACATGCTATGTTACCCAGTTGTATCGTGTTAACCCAGCTCATGGTACACAGCCCACGCTCGTCCTCAGGTCTTATACATGTCTTATTTTAATTACTATCCAAACTTCTTAGGACTGACCACACATGGCTACCACCTGCTTACCCCTACTGTCCTGCTGCGGGCCACACAAACGTTTTAAACGATGGCCCATCCTTCCTCTTTTTATATGTATAGCACTGAAACACACGTGTGTTCTTGAAATAGGTTTTTCAAGAGCCTGTGGTCTGCTGAAGATACACAGCTTGAGATTAAAACCTGTCCACCCAGATTTGGTGACAGGACTCGAACCCAGATCCTCACACACACACACGTGCTGCTTCTGCCTATGGTCACAGAGTAGCCAAGAAAAATATCCCACGCTATGATACCCACCCCCAAATTCAGACTTCACTTCTAACTAGCTGGGTGACAGCTACATCACTGACAAGCCTCTCTGTGCTATGTTCCCATCCACAAAACAGCCACAGCTCTGGTCCCTTAGCAAAGTTAACCCTTTCTCTTCAAAGCCAGGCAGAAGCCCTCCCATGGCATCTCTGAGTCCCTTGCACAATTCTTTGTTCCCCCAGCAGCCGCAGCAGCAGCAACGCACGAGCGATGGTGACAGACAGACAAACAAACCAGGTTCCACCCCAGCAGGCACTCATGAGCTGTGTAACTGCAGGGACGTGACCTGGTCTCTCTGTCTTAGGCCCCGGACTTGTAGCATTTGCAGACTGAGAACAGCAGCGCCTTCCTGGGTCCAACAGGGTGAAGGATTACCGACTGACCGATGGACCAGGCAGACTGAAGGATGGACTGACAGATCGATCCTCAAAGTCACACTCACCCGGTGCATACGCCGGCAGACAGCCCCACCCCACACACCTATCTCCTCAACCAATCTCCTAAAAATTAAGACAGTAAAACTCGCTCTATGCTCAGACCTAGCCACAGGTTTCAGGGGGGAAAAAGGACCTTGGCCCAGACATCACTGGGAGCTGTTCCTTTGTGGTCAAGATATCATACTTAAAAAAAAAAAAATCCACCCATAGGGACTCACTTCTGAAACCCGAGGTACATTGAAGGGAAGTCTGTGCTGTCGGTTGTTTTATTTTGGTTTTCTTTAAGAGGTCTCTTGAAACTCAGGCTGGCCTGAGGAGATGCTTTTGAACTCACGATTCTCCTGCTCCCACCTCTTGAGTGCTGAGGTTTGGAGCACTATTATGCAGTGCTGGGGGTTTCAAACGGAATGCTTCCTGCACGCTAAGCAAGCACTCTAACACTGAGTTTCACTCCCTCCAGCCGCACACGGCCAAGAAATTCTGCAGGTTCCTATTTTTCCCCTAGAAGCTGAAGGGGGCTCCCAGGAACCAAGTGAAGCCAGTTCTACACCCTGTTCCCAGCATGGGGGCCCCAGGTGTCGTGCGAGCCCCCTGTGGGGCCCCAGCATTGTTTTTCCTGCACCCTGCGCTCACGGCACACCAATACCATACATTATTTCGTTTCTTTCACACAACAGTCCTGTAAATTAGTCATAATTAGCCAATAGTTACTGAATGCAGACACTGTACCCGCGCACCGTGCAGCCCGCTGTGCACGCAGGGACATTCCTCGGGTGTGGATACGACAGGGCAGCAGACATCCTCCCTCCCATTCTGATCCAGGCGATAGGTTTAGAAGCGGAGAACAAGGGAAAAATCTTGTGAGAACGATCAGCCGGCCCTGTGGGGGAAAGCCAGGAAAAAAGAACTCTCAGACTGAATAAGCACAAGGTATGGGCTGACATTGTAACAAGATCCATTGGGGGCAGGGAGGTGCTGGGGTGGGGGAGCAGCTATCTGGGGAGAAAGCCCCACTCAGGTGGTGAGATTTGTATGAAGATACCAG
This sequence comes from Grammomys surdaster, assembly GCF_004785775.1. Classification (NCBI taxonomy): domain Eukaryota; kingdom Metazoa; phylum Chordata; class Mammalia; order Rodentia; family Muridae; genus Grammomys; species Grammomys surdaster. The sequence goes on along the minus strand of NW_021604602.1, from coordinate 5,261,577 downwards.
AGGTCCTAATTTATGCTTTGGCAAACTGCAACTCAGAGATGTTAGTGACTTGCTGCTTGTCACACAGCAGGTAACAGGCAGAACTAGGCAGTAAATACACTATGTGGGTGAGGTTTCTTAGCAAAGATATTAAGCCCTATCTCAGCAGTTATAATGATTATATGGAAACTAAAATTATTATTTTTTTAAAGCACCTTTTGGGGGCAGAAGCATTTCATGTACCCCAAGCTGGCTTTGAATTTGCTACATGGTCAGAGGTGAATTCCTGTCCTTCCTGCTTTCGCCTCCTGAGTGAGGAGATCACAGTCTCACCCTTCCCCAGTTTTACATAGTGCTGGGGGTCAAACTCAGAGCATGATGAATTCTAGGCAACCATTCCACAAACTGAACTACATCCTGGGCCTCTTTGATGTATTTTATGGGTTCAGTTCACCTAATTTATTTTCATTGTTTTAAACTGCATATATGTGGGTTTGCAGTAGCCTACAGAATACAGAAAAGGGTATGTATTATATCTGATGTGAGCTTTTTGGAACTGAACTTGGGTCCACTGGAAAAAGCAGGAAACACACTTAACTGTTCCATTCTCCCAGTCTCTTCAAATGCCTGTTAATGTGTCCAGGCATTTTGATTCACGCCTTTAATCCCAGTACCCAGGAAGTAGAGGCAGGTGTAACTCTGGGCTATACAGTGAGACCCTCTTAAAAGAATTTTTTTTTTAAATTTTAAAAAAGGTGCTTTGGGCATTTCAATATTAAAACTGGCTACACTGAGGCACTCAGGTTAATGTGCATACAGAATTCTCACTGACAGAACCTGACAGATCCTGGCTCATCCATATGTTGCTTTTCAAACCCCAGCCTGCCAAAGCAAAGCCAGTTCTACAGAGGGGCCATTCTCAGAGTCTCTCTGCTCCTTGTCTTGCATCCCCTCGGGCTGAGGAGCCATTTTTTTTATACCTGCTCCATTAGCATTCAGTCAGAATAGAAAATGCAGGAAAACTCGCTTGTTCAATTCTCCCTCGGGATGCCAGAGGACGTGTGGCCCCTGCTTGTGTGATCATTACAGACAGGATGCACTTGAGAAGGTGCTGCTTAGAAAATAAACTAAAATCAGATTGGAAAAGAAGGGTAGCCTCCAAGGATGCCCCTGATATGAGGGAATATTAAGGAATGCAGATTTTTGCTTAGGTGTGGCCACAGAGGAAAGGAAATCTGTCAGAAGTGTGGGTTTAGAAGGAAAAAAGGAGGCTGGGTCTGCATCAGCCGCTTGTATGATTTTAGGACAGTCTTTTTCATCTCTAAACCTCAGGTCCAGCCCCCTTTTGATTGACAGTGGAAAATGCCATCATGGAGGGAGACTGCGATGATCTAGCATAATAAAAGAACACGAAGTTCAAGAGGAGGGCTGAGCGGGAGGCCAGAGCTCTGGGCTTAGTCATCCAGGAGAGCTGTGGAGAGAGAGAGAGAGAGAGGCAGCAGCCTGCTGTTGCTCAGCACACACGTGAGAGCGACAGGAGCTGAGAGCTGCCAGTGAGCTGCTCCAGAGCCAGAGCTGGGACTGGGTCCTACTGACCGGGTCCCCGGGACACCTGTTACCTCAGAAACACCTGAGATAACGATACAGTCGGAAAGTCAGCAGAAGGCAAGGGTTTCCTTAGCAAAAAGCTAGAAAAAACCCTTCTAGAAGGGCCAGGGAGCCTCTGATCTTGGTGAGAAACTGTCTATTTATTTTATCTCATCCATCTATCTATCTCCCATCCACGGGGAAGCTTCCTGACCCATTTTCATCCATGTACCACCTCTCTAGCATTTACCATCCATATGGCTGCTTCCCTGTACATCTCATGCATCCTTACCCTTGAACCCATCCATCAGAACGACCCTCCATCCTTCCCCCATCTCTATTTTGCAAACGGATTAGACGAACCTGGGCTGCAGGCCCGGGTTCTGCTTACTAGCTGATCTTGAGAAAATGCTTGACTCCATCTCATCCCCTTGTCTGTAAAATAACGAGCAATTGGATGTAGCTGGGCTGAGAATTAAAAAGGGGGTGGGTGGTCTAGTGTTTTGGTCTCAGCAAATTGTTGTGAAGTGTTCGCTGTCTGCGTTTCTGCTGCTGGGCTGGGTTGGATGCGGGGAGAAAAGCCGCTGCGCTTTGCACAACATGTGAAGATGACGCTTTAGAATTACCTGGGATGGAATATTTCAGCTGTGGCCGAGTACACTGGGGAGTGGTCTTTCCTGGTCATTGACATAGTGCAGAGAGTGCCATCTAGTGGACCAGTACCCGGTGGGGGTCGCGGACCTAGCCCCCCGGGGCTGCAGGCCCCTTTTTGAGAGGTGGCTAATCACTCAGGGGCAGTGGCCTGCCGGGCGCCTTTTGTTTTGTGGAAGATAGCCAGCTCTCTCTTGTCTATCCAGTTCAACTCCTTTAGAGGTTTCCGGGAAAATACAGATAATTCAAGTAACAGCTGTTGGCTGCCGTGTCTATTTTCCGTTTGAAATGAGGCTGGGGGATACGTGTGTACCTGTCTCTGATTTGCCTGGTGGTCCTGGGAGGCTCTCAGAATTGGCTCTCTTTTTAGCGAGAAAACGGAGCCTCACTGAGGCTGTATTTGGTCTAAAGCCCTGCATTTCAGGCTGCACTTACCTTTCAGAACCCCACAGTCCCCTTGAAAGTGCAGGAAGTACTTTGGACAGAGGTCTGAATAAGTCAATCATAAAAGAAATTTATGAGTTCATCAGGAAGATTTGGACACTGCATAGAAGTTAGATGGCAAAAAGGAAAAGCTGTTAATGTTTTAATTGTGGTAATGGTGTCACACATATTTTTATTTTACAAATTGTGAATGGCTATCTTTATATCTTTATGAAGGAAAAACGGCTCTGCTTAGAGATAAATATTCTAAGATGCACAGGAGAGACGATATAATCTCTAGAATTAGCTTCAAAACAGTCCCCCTCCCCCGCAAAAAATGAGGGCTTGGGGAGTGGGAGTGGAGGGAAGGGTCCAGGTCTCAGATGAAGCAGAGGGGTGGGTGAATTTGCTGGGCATTACATCTAAATGATAAAAAAAATACACGTTAAAACTGTGCTGTTTAAGAACACATCTTTTTCTCTGTGTGAGGTGTCTGAAAAAAAAAAAAACATACTAAACTCTGACTTTCTTTTTAATCAACAAGTGAAAATGAAGTCCAGAGGTGGGGATAGGGTTTAAGGAGACATTTAACAGCTCAGAGGGGGCTTTGGGTCCAAGGTAAGTGAGGCACAGTGTCCTGAGGATGGTTTACAAGGATGTGAAACGGCGCAGGGGGGGACTGAAAAAGCACTCCCTGCAAACTGGGGGGACCGAAGGGAAAGTGTTGGGGGGCCCTCTAGCACCAGACACCCACCAGATGCACACCATCTACTCCCTGATGCTCCTCCAGCCCCGCCAGACCCTCCCCACCGCAGCTGGAAATACCCCCGCAGCACCTCTCCTTAAAGAACCAGCAGCCTGTGCGTCTTCCTGCTGGGACACTGTGCCAATTTAGTTAAGATCACAACACTGTCACCTGTCACACACATCGAGTAACCAGCTCAGCCACATTGTCTAGTTTTCGTTTTGTTTTGTTTTGTTTTATTTTTAATTAAGCCTTGCTGGAAAGGTAAGAATTGATGCTTTTCCCCCAAAAGCTGTTTTGCAGCCGCCTCGGCTGCTTTCAGCCCCCCTCGCTGTACTCTTAGTCATAGGACAGCAAACTGACTCACCTTGAGACCCCAAGACCTCCTGGTCCACTAACCCCTTATGACTCTCCATCGTTCCCAGAGCCCACACTTTTCTGGCCCTCCTGCAAAAGCCACAGGCTCTGGCCTCATCTTCACTCTTCCCTTGGGTTTCCTGGGCGCCTGGCCACTTCGCACTGCCTGCAAGCCCTCTCCTGCATCTTTCATTCCTCACTCTGGGAAGCAGACACCGGACAGCTCCGACCCTCAGTCGCTCGCCCGCCGCAGCTCCTGCTGCATTGCAGCACCGTCTCTGTGGGAGAGGTGCAGCCTGAAGCCACCCCGGGACACTGTCGCCCCCCGCCCGCCCGCCCGCCCGCCCGCGAACTCTGCATCTGCTGCAATTAAAAGCGCTGCCGCAGAAAGCTAAAGCGTAGGTCCCTCTTCATGTCTCCCCCCTCCTCATTTGGGAACGCAAAAAACTGTAGCCCAGGCAGCCCCCTTGTGGCACTTGGGGGCGCCACAGACTCTTGGCTGCCATTAGAAGACTTCAGACCATTTCCACCGCACTGTGAGTTGGCACAAATCTTAAGTGGCCCAACTCCTATCCGATGCAGAACTCTGCTTTCTGCTTCTTTCTAAGAGTCCCCCCTCCACTCCCCTCACCCCCTCCACATCTCCCTCTGAAGGAAGGGAAGCTGCCTGAGTTCTCCTGTTGAATACAGGTCTGACAAGCAGACAGGTGTCTGGCAATGACCATAGCAATGACCAAGAAAGTTTGTGGGAGTGGGATGTCTCTTTGAATGATGTTTGGTCCCCCTTTCTTATCACACAGGAGTGGAATTGTCTCTCAGAAGGTTTGCTTTCCATTTCTCTCTCACAGACAGCAACTTGAGATGAGAGGAAGCTCAGAGTCTAAGATTTTATCTAAGGAGGGGATGGGAGGGGGGTCCCCCACCATAAAGTGGTCAGCACTGAGCACATCCCTAGTGTGAGAGGACTACCTTAGGAGGTCTCTGTTCCCAGGTTCAAGCCCCAGCCACTCAGACCTGACACTTTTCATCGGGAAGCCCACCAGATACCTGGAAAGTTCTGAGCTCTCTAGCTCACTGACAACATAGGGAAGCCCTAGCCCCCACCATCCCTATTAATAAATTGATTGCAGATGAACGGGGCCCTCTCTGCATTAGGTTGATAATATTGTTTTCATAAGCCTCCGCTAATTAGTGCCTACCCCTAATTGTGACCCTACCCTTCAAAGGGATTGGGCCACAAAATGGCTGAGCTCTCAAGGACTGCTGGGAGGTGCTTATAAATAGTCAATCCATTCTTTGCCCACCCACACCATTCGGCACAGCCTTGCTAGGCAGTCTTCAGCAGCAGGGTGTGGTGGGGAGCCTTGGAGAGCCTTGGGTTCCATCCTGGCCCAGCCTTACACCAGCTGAGAGACGGTGAGTATAGGACTTGTTTGCCTTTTGGTGTCATGGTGTCTTTACCAATCTAATGTAATGTAGTTCATGAGACTCCTCCTATTGTGAAATTTCCCATGTGAGTTCTGGAGAGACAGCAGCCCACCCAGCTCAGGGCTTTGTCTAGGGTGACATAAGTCCCAACTGCCACTGCCCACCCATGATTGCATTGGTGTGTGGCAAAGTCTTTCCTGTTTGTTTTTCTCATAAAAATGATTGCAGTTTGAAGACAGGAAGCCGACTGACCGACCGACCGATCGACCGACCGACTGACTGACAGACCGAGCGATCGGCCGACCGGCCAACTGACATCATCATTTTAACCCTAACCTTACCTTAGTGAATTAGGAAGTAAAAGTGTTGCAATGTCTGGTGGTGTGAATGAGTGGAGAGTCAGCCGTTTCCCAAAGGCAATGCCATGCCCTATGCATGCTGCCTTCCCTTCCAAAACCTCCCTATCTTAGCTGTCACTTCGAGGGAGTGACAGGGAGGGAATGTCTCACTCTCTCTGTTTTTCTGCTTTCCCCAAATGCTGTTCTAAACCATGCAAATGCTAGAAACTGCAGATGTGGGCTCTGCAGGGCTTTCTGATGCCTGCAGCATCTCCTGTGAGTTCCCCAGGCTAAGAGCTGCCTCTGGGCTCACTTGATTTGTGTGATTAAGCCTGCAGAGGGGCCTCTGCCAGGAGATATTGTAGCAGTGTATGCAGCATGGGGTTTGAAAGGCCAGCCTGCTTTTCTCTCTTATGACACTTGTTACATGTCGCCCTCCTCCTGGATCCCACTGTCAACTACACAAGCGTTTATGAAGTGTCTGGTGGAGGCTAGGCTACTCTCATCTGCTTCAGTCCTCACTTCAAGCCGGTGAGAGAATAAAAAAAAAAAAAAAAACCTCTCATCTCCATGTCATAGGGAAAGCCTGAGACTCTGAAAACTAAAGGGAATTGTGTGGCCTCCCGACTACAGAGGGAGAGTCAAGCTTAGCTGTGCAGCTTGAGAGCCCCCTGGCTCTGCTGCAGCTGCTCCTGCAGCTCCGTCTTCTACAGGTCAAACGGAGCTGGCCAGGCAGCCACTGCTCAGTCAGGAAGAAAAAAAAAAAGCAGGGGGCTTTGCATTCAGACGCTTCTCCCTAGCAACTGGTGAAGGGGCAGAGAGAGAGAGAGAGAGAGAGAGAGAGAGAGAGAGAGAGGGAGAGGGTCTCAGAGCTGATTAACAGCTAGAGACAGAACAGCTGGCCCCCCCTCTCCTGAGGGGAGCACCACGCCCTCCCCTGGGCTGCTGTAAGAACAGCAGGGCAAAAGGCTTGGTAACCAAGTGCAGAAGAGCAGAGAAAAAGCACCCCCAGACAGGTGTAGAGGCCCCAAATCTATTCTCAGGGTGGGAGGGGTTGTGCTGTTGACGACAGCACAGAGAGGACCCGGAAGAGAGAGAGGGAGCTTGCCTCCTATAAAGACCTGAGGGCCGAGCTCATACGCAAGCTGCTGTGGAGCTGCGGAGGCTGATTCACAAGACAGGGGAGGGCTGAGAGGAGCGTCTCAGTGCGTGAGCCCCAAAGCAGGCTGCTGGGGAGAGACAGAGCACTCCTACAGGAGGCACCCAAGCAGAGAGGCAGGCCGGTATGTGATAGGGATGCTGCAGCAGGTTTCTATAGCTGGCTGGGAGCCCAAATGGATAGGCTTTAAGTGAGAAGCTCCCACGGCTCCCGGTCCGGAGCAAACAGGTGGGGCTGGGTGGAGGGGACCTGGCTGGGGTCAGGACAAGGACCGGTGACCTTTGCTGTGACCTTGCCAGAGGTTAAATGGCAATGGCACCCTGAGAGGTAGCGTAGGACCACTGAGGCACAGAGGGAGAAGCATTGTGATCGGGGTGAGGGCTCAGGGAAAGTGGAGGTTGGTGGGAGCTGTCCAAATCCTTCTTAAGGGAGGGCTACCTGGAGTGGCCAAGAGTCTTCTCGGCCTGATTTTAAGACCAGGAATACTGACCTGAGTCATCTCTGAGGTAACAGTCTGGTAAAGTGGGTGGGAGGCAAAGAAAGAGGGGTCTGTCTGGCTGAGCTACCAGTTGGTCATAGGAAAAGCAGACCACTTTTCTGGAGGCTAGAACCTAGCCACAGAGTCAGATGGCTGCTGCACCATGACCTGAATAGGCTGGGGGGTGGGGGGGGGGCTTGAAAAAGCCGATTACGCAGTGGTGAAACTAAGGGACCTGCACACTGGTGTCTCTAGCCGGTGATGCTAGTCTATTAATGGGGGGGTTTACCAGGGGCTTTTAGCAGATGTACCTCTCAGCCAGACACACCTGTGCTGTTTAGTTTCTATGGGAGACTCGTGTTGTTGTTTTGGTGCTGGTACTCAGTTCATGTGCATCATGTGTGAGTGTGTACGTACATTCATGGGATAATTGCAAGGGTAGCTATGGTTTCCTGTCTGTGAAATAATCAGGATGACCTGAGCTGACTAAACCTTGGGGGGTGTGGGGGGAGAGGCACATTTCAACAGAGAAAAATATTTCAAAAACAGCAGGTAAAGAAATGAAAAATGACAGAATTGCTTGTGAAAAGTTCCCCCCCGTTTCTGCTGACTGACTGGCCAGTTCCTGACAAGCTGATCTGGGGGCCTCAAGGTCGTTCAGCTGCTCTGACCCGCCAAACGGGGGCAGCATCGTGTTGCAGGTTAGAGAGCCAGCGTCCACATAGACTGCCTGGCTGCTTCTGTGTGAAGGTAGGAAGATCTGGGGAGGCTGTCTGTACCCCCAAGAGCTTTGGCATTGGAGTGTTTTATTGGTAGTGTTGTTATGGTATTGTTTTATGATTAAAGGATTTATTTAGAGATTTGGATGTGGACATTTGACATTTGGCAATGTGACATTCACTGCCCTTGGTGTTTTATGTGGGGAGAGGGCCATGGGGGCCCAGCTTACATGTGTCTGTGTGTGCATACAGGTAGAAGTGCGTCATCACACACTCTCACAAGTTTGTGAATAAATATTTCTGGTTAGAGGTGATTGAAGACCCTGGACAGGGCTCAGATGTGATTCCCTGTGAATTTGAAAAGTCACCCAAAGTCCAGCCCAGGAGCTGGGGTCACAGGGCAGCAAGCCCTTCACCCCCTGCTGGGTAGGGAGGGGACACACCATCACTGATAACTCCTGTTGCTCAAGGCACGGGGATGAAAAACGGGCTTGAGGAGGTTGAGAAATGGGTTTCTGTGGAAAACAGGGTCGCACACGGAGGAACCATCTGCCTGACCAGTGAAGAAAGAAAACATTGAAGAGAGAGGCGTCTTTGTGCAGGCAACCAAGGAGGGTCCCTTCTGTGTAAGGGGTGACAGGCAAGTTGCAGTTTTCCCTGAACGCCCAGCACACAGAAGGCTCATATAGTCAGGGGCCGGGCTTTACTGTGCCACTGAGAAGCTAAGCTTGTGTGTGTGTGTGTGGGGGGGGGGTCATCTGGAGACCACCCCCACTGTTTCTCAGGAGTCATTCTTGCTTAAGGCAGTGAAATAAGAGCCTCCAAACGCTGCCTGTGAGCAATCTGATTTTTTTTATTTATTTATATGAAAATAAGATTCACTCCCTACCAAACTACAGGAGACCCCAATTAAAAGCAGTAGGGCAGCTGGGCTGACCCCAGGTGTTTGAGAAAGAACAGGGGTCTCTTGGGAAGGTCTATAAGGGGTCAAAAGCTTGGGAAGGGGAGCCAGGGGGGCTTTATATATTCTAGAGGCTTTTTGCTTTGCGTCTGTCTGTCAGTCATGTTCTCTGAAAAGGGAGAGCTGCCTTGAAAAGGGAGGGCATGGGAGGTGCCTGGCTGGTCCAGGCTGGGCTGGGCTGGGCTGGGCTGGGCTGGGCTGGGCTGGGGAAGAATTTTACTGTGTACCCTGCATGTGTTCCTATGCCAGATGATTTATATGAGTTATTTTTCTCAGTGACATCTCAATGGGCCTCTGTGAGAGAGATTATGGATTTTTAAGGGAAAAATGAAAGGAAGGAACCAAAGCACAGAGACACTCCTGGGCTGGCCAGAGACACACAGCATGAGTCCATTCTGTATCTGAATAAGGCTACTTATGATTGACAAGCCTACTCCCACACTAAGAAAGGTACAGACACTATCCCACCCTACACAATCAGACCTTTGACCCTAGAGGCAAGGCTGACTCAAAGACACAAATGTCCACTCTCAGCCCTTTATATTTATAGCTGTTCTGTCGCTTTCCCCATCCTACATCCTGGCACTAGAGGGCAAGAAGCAGGGTGAGAGATTATAGCCACAATGTAAAATGCATCAGGAGTATGAGGTGTATGTGTGTGCATGTATGTGCACAGGAGTGTGTCAATCCATGCGCAGTATTGCGGCGATATGCAGACTCACCAGCACCACGCAGCAGGTGACATGGCCTCAGCAGGGGGGGGGGTGTCTTCGAAGCCAGTCTCAGGAAACACAAAAGGGTCTTCTGGAAGGGGCAAAAGAACATGGTGATTAACCACCGACCCATTTTATTAATTACAGAGGGGGAAAAGGCTTAGAATAAGAAATCCTATAGGCAAGGCATCACAGTTCCAGACTGTAGTCTTGGAAATTTTGGACACAGGGTGGGGCAAACGTCTAACCACAGGGATACTAGCAGAGGTGGGGGTCCAGGCTATTCATCAGCATAAGCACAATGAGTCCTGTGGGGGAAAGGGGTGGGGGAGCATCAGGAGGGTATAAACCGTTAAGCCAGATGCTCAAAGGACTTCTGCATCGGGCTTTTCCCATCCCCTTTTTCCTCTCCCCTTGGACTATATACTGGAAGCTTTGAAAAGTCAGCTAGAGGAACGACTGGAGGGCTGATGGTAACAAAATGTTATTTTAGAAAGATTGCTCAATGAAAATAAATGGGTGGAAAGCATCTGCTAAGCAATCCCACCATTAAGGGGCTGGGGCAAACACAGTCAGGGATGCGTTCCCCGGCTCAGCCACCAGAATGTTCTGTGGTGCTATCAGCAACGGCATCAAATGCAAACGGCTTGGGCCCTTTTAATCGGCCGTCGGTTGAGCTGTATCACATTAATTAAAATGTGGGGTGTGTGTCATGCCCTCCTCGCTGATCCTTGTAGATAGCACTTTTATGGATGTATTCATGGTTCTATTTTTTAAATACCATAATGGACAAACAGGAACCCATGACCTGCCCTGATGAGAAGGATGTTGACCAGGATTCTATCTGCACGCACTCTCCGGGAAGGGAACAGGACAGCTGGCATTTTCAATAACAGAACAGGGCGTTACATACGTACACCGGAATATTAAACAGCTCTTAAAAAGCGGGAAACGCGTAAACCTATTGTCTTTTAATGGACATCTGGATTTTACAATGGACCAGATTAATCATGATCTTTTGTTCCAAGACAGTTTCCCATCGTTGGTCCAAGGCACACTGCCTTTTACTCTGCTAATGTATGCATTCATATATTCATTTGTAATAATGTCATAAGGACTCGTGAGCTCACTCCCCAGATCCAAAGCACTCAGCAATTACTTACACCTGCCAGAATAAAGGACCCCAGATTTCAGGCAGTAAGATGCTTAAATCAACTCCGGTGTATATGGAATCCGAGGTGCTGGGTGTCATCAGAAAGGCTATGGATCTTTTGTTACTGTCAACCACATTCTGGAGGGGAGGAAAACAAGATGATACAAAATGCTAAAGGGACAGCACTAGCTCTGAAATAGCCTCTGTACAAAAGAAACCAAGTCGCAGACTCTGGAAATATATGTTTAGACATGTACAGATGTACAGAAAAATGCAGGAGCCCAGGAGGACCACTGCAGCTAAATCGAGGAGGAGGCTGAGGGTGAGGGAGGGGCTAAGTCGTGCAAGCACTTTGATTTTTAGTACCAGCAAATTAATTAGCAGTACATTTGCTGTACAATTACAATAAATATTTTGCATGGTGAGGTTTTTTTTTTCTAGTGGCTTTTTGTTGTTGTTGTTAATTCTTTTGGAGGTTTTTACTGGCAAAACAAAAAGAAAAAAAAAATCAAATGCAAGGAGCAATTTAGCCAACAAAATCTGAGTAAGCTATGGGTGCCAAAAGCAAGTTCTGAACACAAAGGGACTCAAGGTTTATCTTTTTCTCTTCCTTTTTTTTTTTTTTTTAATTTTTTTTTTTCCTGTGCTTCTGCACTGAAGCCCCAGCCTGGCTCAGCCTGTCAGTGACATGTAGCCAGCAGGTGTGAGCCTAAGGCAATGATTTCACTACCAATTCTACCCTCAGAGTCTGCAATGTACCCGTGGGGGAACATTTTCCTCTTTGGTCCTTAAGAGGCCCAGAAAGCTAAGGCGCTGGCCCGTGTTCGAGGGGATTAGCTGTATGGAATGGGAACTCCAGGGGAATGTGACTTGAGATAGATGTTGGCAAAAGGGGACATGGTCCTCTAGAAAAATAGACACAGCAGCCACATGTGTTTCAACTGTGGAGCCTGCTTGCTGGCAAAGAGCCGGGGGCCTTGCTACGTGCCCTGACAGTTTGACTCTTAAGCAATACACAGCATTACCATGTACCTTCAGAGTCTAACGCAGAGGGTCCTGCCGTCAGCATCACTAAATCACCTAGGTAGTGCATAGCATAGCACGCTGAATTCCTCAAGAAGACCCCTTCTCTCCAAGGTACCCCAAGACTCGCTCACATACTGAGTTTCAGACCTAGCTAGTAAAGCCCTCTGCAGCTGTCAGGGGCTGTCAGGATCTCAGAATGTTCATCGGGCCGAGTGTGTGACAAAGATAATATGATTACACCCACATCTTCAGAGAAGCACTTGATGCTCAGAGACCCCCCGGAACAACAAGAAAAAAATTAACCCTTTCTAAACTCAGCAGTCGGGAGGCTCATCTACCTTTGTCTGCCTTTGCAAAGCCGCTGTTTCAGTCACTGACTCCTCTGAGGAAACGCAGACCAGTTTCCTCCTATGACTTTAGGCAGGGAAAAATAAAATTTGAGATACGTTAAGTAGTGTTCTGCCTTTATGGCCAGTCTGTAATCACTACAGACAAATGTATTTATTTAATCCATACGATTTGTGGAATGGGCTCTGCACCTGTGAATACCTTGTGGCAATAGGCAAGGATTTCACAAATGCAAAAATATTTTTATGACATATATATATATAAAATTTATATAATTTTTTTAAAAGACTGAAAAACAATATTCAGATGGAGACTCCCTATGCTTGTCCTGCAGTTCAAGGTTACTTCCAGGGGGGAAACAGGACAACACCAGTAAAAGCTAAAGTTGCCTCCGGAAAACACCACCCACCCTGGGTGGGGGTGGGGGGCAGGGAGGGGGTGACTTTCCCAACATTGCTTTCCTGTTTGGCCCTTTTCCTTTGTTTTACAATGAATTCCAAAATACTGAGAAGGGCTTATAAATGGGCAGCGAGCATGAAGCCCCTCTAACAGTCACCTTTGCAAGGGGCAAGGACTCGCCACCTCTACCAGGTATTTTCTCTTTTGCTTTATTTCAGATAGACCCGGGCATTGCTTCCCTGATCTTACAGAGGGTGTTAGCAGCTACAGTCAGGGTTCTAAAATCTTCCACCAACTAAAAGGGATTTCCCTGGGCCTCTAGCCCCCATCAGGGGCATCATAATGGTCAGCAACCTCTCTGCAGGTAACTAAGCCTCCCTTAGTTACACACAGAGAGACAAGGGTACCAGCTTGTTAGGGGTGTGGGACCTCTATTCCTCTAGGAAGCCCCTTCCCCTCAAAAGAACCATGTACAAGAGAGATGCGCTTACCAACCTGGCAGGGCACTGAATCTGGGCGGTTGATTCTCCATGGTCACTTAGGACAACTCACCCTGGAAGGGACCAGGGCTCCCTCAGGAATCACTAGCCCCCTGCCCCCTAAGGGGCAGTGAGCCATAGCTGCAAAATGAAGACCTACAGTTAGTTCCATTCTGGAAAGAAAATCTACAAATTTGCAAGTTCTCTAAATTAATATTTTAGAAGATAAGAGAACATGCTACAGACCTTTTTCTGTGATCCTGGGCCAGGCATTTGCTCCTTTCCTGGGAGAAAGCAGCCATCTTATCTCTGGGCTACCTAGAAGGAGGAGAAGAGAAATCACTCACTGACTAAGAATGAGAGTCAGGAGTCCCCTGCCTCCCTGAGCCCTTGCCTCAAGCTTCACTGCTACCGGTAGACCTACTGTGTGCTGGAAACAAACGGGGCTAAGGCAACAACTGCTTATCAATCCTGGGATCTAAGAGATCACTGGGGACTGTTTTCATCGAGAAGAGGGGGATCATCTTAGAAACAATTGTCCCTGTCAGGGAAGGTGATAGGGAAAAGAAACTGGGGTGCCAAATTCATATCAAATCTATTAGCTGGAGAACCAAAGGGACCCTCCATGATTGCTGCGTGCCCGTCTTAAGGCAAAAATCTTTTTCTTGGTCTTCAATAGGACTGTCAGGCCCACATGAGGTAGTGGCATTTTCCCTAAGCCTCACGCTCCTGTTTTCAACTGCGGGAATTTGAAAAAGTGACGACTTCACAGATCATCCTAAGGAGTGAAGGCAAAAAAAAAAAAAAAAAAAAAAAAAAAAACAAAAAACAACAACAAAAAAAAAAAAAAAAACCTCAAGTGTCATGCCTGGCACAAGGGAAATATATAGAATGGCAGAGATGTCTCAAGACAGTAATCCTGTTTTGGGGACTAGGTGGGGGGACTAGGGTGTTACAACTGGATAATCCTTCCATAACTAAGACAACATATTTATCCAACAGCTTTCAGCAAGAAGCAGCAAGACTCCAGCAGGACCACCGGAGATCCACTTGGACTCTTCCAGCCAAGGTAGGCAGGGGTAGAGGTCCCATGTTGGCCTCTGCCCAGGGTAGAAGGAGTTACCTGGTCAGTGGAGAGGGTATGGCCATGCTCAGGTCTAAAGGTTAAAGGTTAATTTGGGCATGTACTGGGGTACTCAATACCACCACTATTCAAATACTTGAGCAGTTATAATTAGTGGCGCCTGGACCAGCTGTCTTATCCTATCCTGTCCCTCTGTTGACATCATATAAGCCAAAATGAATCTGGAATGACAGCAGGAGCCTTTTGGGGCGATGGAAGGAGACAGTGAGGCCCCCACCTCTACGTCTGGCTGCCTGTCACACTGACTGCATCAACAGCATGGAATGAAGGCATCCTTTGGCCACAAGGCCCTCCAGGTCCCCAAATGGCAAATGCCTGATCCCTCTTTGGGTACCTGTTTCTGCCTATGCCATCTACCAGGGGGCAGGAACCTTACTGGGTGCTGGGAGTTCGCACCAAAGCCTACGAATGTCAGTTTCATTCTGCAAAGTGGTGAGGAAACCCTTCCAACCATGACATTAGAGGCTAAGAAATCAGCGCTGGGCAGATTTCATTCTGATTGGAAAATTCTAGTTAGTCCTGTCTGTGGCACAAAGGCTCTAGATGTGACTGGAGGATCCCTTAGGTCTTCTGCATGGCCCTACCCTGTCCTTTATGGGATAGTCATGAGCACTGTATGCAATGTGTAAGCTGGTTGTCACAGGAAGGAGTCTGTGATCTTGTTACTGATAAACCAGGGTCCTGGAGAGCCGGTCCACCCTCTGATTCTAGTGGAATCTCTTTCAGTACAGAGCTTGCTCCCCTCACTGGGGCTAATGGGAACACTAAAGTTGATAACACATGTGCAATGCTATATAAATCTTGACCTCTGCAATTAGAGTGTGTGATTTAAACTCAATGATCACATAACACCTAATAACAAGAACAGGCCAGAATCCTACATTGTTTTTCCACAGTTTACAGAGGAAATGCCTCCTTCCCATTCTAAATGGGCAAAGAAAGGGTTATAGCTGTACCTCTCACGACCCTTAGGATGAATTCTTTCTGCCTTGAGGTCACCACCTCTAAGATCCAACATACTGTCAACCTTATACCTGCAGTCACTAAGGTGTGACCACGTTGCCAAAACCATACCAGGCGTAGCGACGAGCTTGCCAGGGCCCAGCAGGAATTGTAGATTCAAGGCAGGTGGAAGGAGAAGCCAACCTAGAAATTTTCAATCATTAATTACATTAGAAGACTTTGACTTAAATAAAAGCAGGACCCTGATTTCTAGGTGTGGCTATTAGAATCAAGCAAGAACGGGGGTCCCTGAACCCCACCTGCTCCCTGAGGCTATGACCTTGCCCCCCCCCTCGCCCCCTGCAATGGTCTGGGCAGCCTTGAGTCCCACTCAGACACTCCAAAAGAAAGTAAGAAAGCCAAAGGGAAACTGAGGGGCAGGAAAAAAAAAAGGTCATGTGCAAAGTCAAGGCTCCAGCAGGGCTAGCAGCTGCGCAGACTCCATCTCTGTCCAAGGCTCATCTCTGCCCATATGCCTTGAAAGGCAACTTTAGGCACAGGAGCAGCTGATTGGCTCTGCAACTGGGCAGCCCAAAAGAAGAAGGGTGTGCTCCTGCATAGCCCCACAGCCCCTCCCAGAGTGGCACACTCACCCCCCTCCACAGTTATTCTGGGAGAGTGATCCAGCTGCCCCCCAAGCTGCCAGTCGAACATGGATGGGCCAGGACACAAGGCTTCTGGGTCAAGGGTGCAGCTCTGCCTCTGGATGCAACAGGCTAAAGGTCTGCTGCTAGAGGCTTCCTACCCTGGTAAGAAGCTCAAGATTACAACAGACCTCCATCTACCTATTTTAATTAACTCTCTACCTTGAGTCATTAGATTCTCCCTTCAAAAAAAAACAAACACAAAAACAAAAACAAAAAACAAAAAAAACAAAATAACAAAAACTTAGTTGCCTCATCCTAGGGAGGAAGGCATGATGATTGAAGATTTCTATCCAGGCCACAGAGCGGGAAAAACAAGTTGGCTGTATTTCCCTGAGCAGAAAACTGAAGGCTCTCTCCTCTGAGATGAGCCAGGGTAGAATGGGTAGACAAGTGGGTAGCCCTGCAGACTACAGTGCCACTGGGACCATGGCATTTGACCAGAGCTCTTTGTTTGGGCTTTTACGAAGCCCTGCTAAGGGTATGGCTTTGTCCACCCAGCAAGCTGAATAAGAAGAGGGGCCAAAAACACTCTTCTCCAGCAGGGAAACCAACAAGGATCCAGAGTTCCACCCGCCAAGGGCGCATCTTGACCCTGGCATTTGTGAAAAACAAAATAAGTAAATAACATAATTTGTGCCCCTTACTGTCCTGGCACGCCCACCCCTGTTCTAGTGCTCCATGTCCATCCATGCCATCGGAAGGACAGGGCAGTGGAGTTAGTGACAGAAAAGTCTTTATTCGGACAAGACTTAGTCCTTAAGGCCTGAAGGCTTAAGTGCCACTTAGGTGCCACTGAGTGACTCATATAAGAAATCCAAAATAACAGGGGGTCCTCATCCTGCAGCCAAGACATCAGCTATGGCAAAAGAACATCTCTGAGAGCCATGGCTGCCCTTAGCTCATCTACGTGACTTCATAGTCCTCCTGAGCTCTTGGGGGCCTCCCGCCCTCCTCCTCTGTCTTCACCTTTCCCCTAATTCCTCCGCCCTCCCCCCGCAACCCCCCCCAGCCCATGCTGAACACTCAACTCTGCTCTCCTAAATATCTTCTCCTCTTGTCTTCCAAGCTCTATTTTTAAAAGCAGATTTCCTTTACTGTACAGGGAAAGGTATTCGCTGAGGGATTTGCCCCCCCCAGCCCCCCCCTCACTGAACCCTTCATAGATGCTCTGTGGCAGCCCTGACCCCATGGGCCACTTGCTCAGAGGCAAGCAAGGAGCTGAACTGACCAAGTCTCGCTCGGGGCACTAAGAGTGGTGAGACTGGGGTGTCTGTCTTGAATGTTATGGGGCAGAGGGTCTGACAAGGACCCAAAGGGTACCTTCCAACTCTAAGCGCTAGGTCTAGATTTTGATAGGACTTTTCAAATCAAAGACATTAGGTAAGGTTCAAGAACATACATTGAGACAAAATGGAGCAGCATTCCGTCTTCGGAACATAGAGGCAAGCAGGGTGGGCTGGTGGAGAGCAGGAGCCAGGTGAAAAGAAAGTGATTGTCAAAAGACAGCAGAGTGCGAGGACAACAATTCCGACATTCCCCAGGTACACTCAGAGAAGCAGATCCTGGAGCTGGACCACCTGGTGTAGCAGTTCCCTCCTCTTGTTCTCCCTCAGCAGAGCCTTGATGTCCATGGCACAGTGTTTGCCTCCCGGCTGCTGGTGGGCTACATGGTGGTACCGTCTCAGGTTCTTTGGAGGTCCAAGCAGGATTCCTAAGCCAAAAAAAAAAAAAAAAAAAAAAAGAGAAAAAAAGAAAAAAGACTGTTGGGTGAACTGAAGACTAAAAAAATACAAAATACAAAAACTTTTTCATCGTAAAACAAGATCAATATTGGCTTAGAAAAGGTGATACAAAATTGAGTCTTTCAACAAGAACGCCTGTGGAGAAATGAGTTAGGAAGCTATACACAGTTAAAATTCATATTTTATGCAAAACAATTTAAGCTCTCAATGTCCCAGAACAGGGAAGCACCTATATATTTCAACAGGAGATATACTTCCTCCAGACTCTATTTTGCACTAAAGCACTTAGGTTTATGTCAGGGGCAGGAAGTTTCAAAGGTCGGAGAATGGAGAGTTGGAAGGAGGGTATCCTGCAAAGACGGTGGGATGTTTTAGTGTTACTGGAAATGTATGAAAAGATTTTAAGCTGGAGTTTTGTGAATCAATTTGAGTTTCTGGGATAGAAATCTGGACCTTATTTTGAGAAATCAAAAATTTCTGTCTCACTAAGGGCTTTGGGCTTCTGCCAAAAGGCTTTAAAAAAAAAAAATGGTGAGATCGCTTGCTTGTTGGAGATAAGCTTGTAGAACACATGATAAAACTTATTTTATGGCTAACAGCTTTGGACTTTATTATTACAAGCAACAAAAAAACACAGAGAAATCATAAATAGGAAAGCTAACAGGCACACATTTAAGATGGTGCCCAAACATTCTAACTTTGTATGCTGAGACAATGTCAAAGTTTGACTCTCGGGGTAGGCCAAGGGGATATGATTAATGTTGACACCCAGGCAAGGTTTTAATTAGAGGAGTTACATGGCCGAGTTGGGGACTATGCAGAGAAGTTTGGAATTTATTTAGAGGCTCAGATGTGATGAGGGTTTTGCACATGCTTAAAAATTTGATTTATCCAACTCTAACAGAGTGACATGGTGAGTTTTCTGTGTTTGATACATATAACATAGCTTGGTTATGAAATCAAATTCTTGCTGTATGCCAAGAATCTAGACTTTTTATGTCCTGTACAATTAAAAGACATTGCCGAGTCTTTAAGGTGGGGTTGCAAGCTCAAATTTAATGAACTGTGCTAAGACGTGAGAATTTTATTCTAAGGGATGACGTATCAAATTATAATATCACTTGAATAAGTTTGGACTTGAGCCAGCAAACGGCTTCAAAGTGTGATGGGGGAAGATTTGTTGTTTTTTTTTTGTTTTTTGTTTTTTTTTTTTTTTTTTGGTACGTGACATGATAAGATACTGTCTGTTGAGAATTTGGGGCTTTATGCTCCATAGAAACTTTGCAACGTTTTAAATCTGGGAGTAACGCCTTACAGCATGTGAATTCAGCAGAGAAGGGAGTGGACCTTGTAATATATTTAGGAGATTTGACCCATGTGCACATTGAAGGCACTGTTGAATCCTGAGTGAGGGGTGAGATATCATTTTGGATACTTTTGCATGGGGGTGGGGGTGGGGGGCTGCGGGGCGCTTGGAGTTTGGCCAAAGAAGGATTTTAAAGGGTGAAAAGTTTTGTCTCCAAAGGAATCTGTTGATTTTAAAGTGTGCTTTACGGTAAGGTGTGTGGATTTGACGAAGTGTTTAAAGCATGGGTGACCGTCCACTGGCTCCTCAGTACAAGGGCATCGAGTGAGGTTTCGGTGTTGAGAAGTAGGATTACCTACAACAGGTGGGGCTGAGAGGCTGTATGACATTTACATAGCATGACAAGTTCGACACGGTATTGAGGAATTCAGGGAGTCCACTGTCATGCCATGCTAAGGAATTTGGATGTCAGCCATGATGAGATTTTTTAGGAGAGTGATATCATAAACTTTGCATGTTGGATAGGCTCAGACTGCTGAGAAACGTAAGGCTTTATGTTCACACTTTAACACTTGGTCTCCTAGGTAAGGGGACCAAGGTCTGTGACTCCGTGAGCAAGATATTGGGCAAGTGCATGCACTTTATCCAAGAAGCGTGACTTTTGTTACCGTGTAAGAGCTTTGGAATGAAGGCTATCAGAGATTTCTAGAGTGGCCCATGAAACTGTGGATTTTGTATTGATTATGTTGATTAAATCACATGGTTAAAAAAATAATTTATGCTAAGGAACTGGAACTTCATAGTATAGAAATGTGTGTGTGTGTGTGCACGTGTGTGTGAATGCGTGCCTTAAATAGGGAAAATTATAAGATAAAAATTGTTTATCTCACTAAAAGTTTATTCTGGTATCCAGGTATACTAAAATTTTTAGAACAAGAGATTTTTTTTTTTTGGTTGAGGGCTGGAAAGCAGAAATATTTAATTCCTTACATGATCAAATTTGTTAGTAAAAGTTTAAATACAGGCATTTTATTACGAATGGTATCATTTAGCTTTGAAATCGGATTGCTACAAATTTAAAATTGAAACCATGAGCAATTTTTAGGGGGAGACCTGCTGAGATTTTTATATCCAAGGAATGAACTTGTGGATGAATTAGTCAAATTTCACATTTCAATAATACCAGTCCTTTCCTGAAGAGGAAATGAGTTGCTTTATCCACTATGCTTGTTTTCTGAGATGAATGTCTGTACAGCGGCCTTAGGAACTGGGATCTCTAACTTGAAGAATGACAAGTCCGGCTTGTGCCTTATGCTAAGGCCTTTCCATTTCAGCCAGAGAAGTTTTTTTTTTTTTTTGGGTAAGTTTACATGTCTGACATGTTTATATAAAAGGTTTGGATTTAATATTACAGAGAGTAAATAAACAATGAGAGGCTTTAATCAGAGGGATTGCATGATCAAATTTAAGTGTCATGCTAACAAGGGTACATCTAGTTCTGAGAAACTCCAGACCCAATTGTATCCTGCTGGCCAATGGGAGTTTTACACGAATGACAACATAGAGATTTTTGTTTATTTGGTTGTGTGGTGTGTGTGTGTGTGTGTGTGTGTGTGTATGTTTTCAGTTTTGGATAGGTCAGCTCAGTGGCCTTAAAAAAGAAAATTGAGAAGTAACAGAAGGTGTTGAATTCATAAAGACAATAGCTGTAAGGCTGAGCTATTGAATAACTAGCTTAATTTGTTTTGCAAACCAATACATCCCTTTAAATTCAATTTCCGCGCACTAAACCATGGCTAGATTTTCAAAAATTACAGAACAATCAGATTTCAAAGGTCTCAGGCCCCCTTTTACCCAACTTCATACCTCTGTTAGATATACCCCTGTACTAGACAAAATCAACAGTGACAGAGAAAGGGGGGCACTTTCGAGACCAAAAACCCTGGCCCTCCCTGAGCAGAGGAGAAACTTGGACAGATAGCAACCGTGAGACGTGCAAAAATGTTTGCATGAGCAGAATTGAGGCCAGATGTTTGAAGCTCCAGGAGCCCTGCAGACCAGAGCAATCCTGAGAGAATAGTTTTTTGAAAGGCTGGAAAGGGAGGTTAGAAAGCTCCAGCTCAGCTCAGAGAAGCTCAGAGAAGTGGCTTTGGACAGAACCCAAACTGAGTAAGAGAAATGACAACACCCTGCAATCCTGCATGTGCACATAGTGTGACCCAGGATGGAGCAGTGCAAGTGCCAAGTTTTCAGCACACAGTAGGCATTTTATAAACATTTATGGGGAGCAAGATAAAAACCAAAAGCCACGGCTCTCTCCCACTTATTTCGGCTTGGAGTCTGGAGGAGGAAACCAGAGCTATTTTTGGCTGTTGACCCAACTGGCAGGATAGTGGCCAAGTGCCCGATTTCTCCTCTTTCCCCAGAGTTTGTGAAACACCAAACATCTCCCTGCAGATTCCTGCCTTTAACCAAGCACGCTGGGCTGGCTCTAGATCACCAAGCCTGCCAGCAGAGGCTTTGAGTGGCATTGAGATGTGACCCTTATGACTTTTGGGTGACTGGAGATGGGAAGGGAAACTGACCAGACATGGGTGCCAGGGCAAAATGGGCCAGAAGTGTGGCCTGCCAGGTGCTTGCTTGCCACAGAGGGTGCTCTGGGCCAGTTGCTCCACAAAATTTATGGGCTGTGAATTTCTCATTCCACTGAGGAAGTAGGCAGGCAGGGCAGTCAGACTCTGCCTGGAAGGCAGGTCAGGGGTTGACAGTCTTTCCCCTGGAGGTGCCCCAAGTGAACATGACTGTACACTGCATTGAATGCAGGAAGGATTTCTGGTTTTTTTCTCTGATTCTAATAACTTGGGCATCTGCTTTGTCCTTGAGAATCTGACTCTTACATCTTGAGACCCTAAATTGCTCCTTTTTCTCCTGCTTTTTTTTTTTTTATCCCTCGGTCTCTAGGTTCTGGTCTCCACGGTCACGGTCTCTGACCACACCCACCACAATCTTACCAGTCTTCAGAGCACACTCCTTTCCAACCGACGACATGATGGAACCCTCTGAAGACTCATTTGAGACGATGATGGAGCTTAAGAATCCATCATCAAAACAAATGGAGTCCTCCGAGGGCTCATCCAACACCGTTGAAGAAGCACCAGGCAGCAGCGGGGCGCAGGCGGGGGCACAGGCCGGCTCAGACAGTGGCCTGGCCCAGGAAGAAAAGGAGCCACCCAGTGGCCCCCTCCAGGAAATGCAAGAGCTGCCCACTAATCTAATCCAAGACGAGGAGGAGCCATCCAGTGGCCCTCTCCAGGAAATGCAAGAGCTACCCACTGATCTAATCCAAGACGAGGAGGAGCCATCCAGTGGCCCCCTCCAGGAAATGCAAGAGCTGCCCACTGATCTAATCCAAGACGAGGAGGAGCCATCCAGTGGCCCCCTCCAGGAAATGCAAGAGCTACCCACTGATCTAATCCAAGACGAGGAGGAGCCATCCAGTGGCCCCCTCCAGGAAATGCAAGAGCTACCCACTAATCTAATCCAAGACTCATCGGAGGAGCCAACAGAGGAACCGTCGGAGGAGCCGACAGAGGAACCGTCGGAGGAGCCGACAGAGGAACCGTCGGAGGAACCGACAGAGGAACCGTCGGAGGAGCCGTCAGAGGAACCATCCAGTGACCCCTGTGAGGAAAGAGAAGACCAACCCAACGACCTGCCCCAAGCCATGGAGGTATCGAGTGATGGTGGTACGAACCAGGAGTCGAGTGATGGTTCAAACCACGAATTAAGTAATGGTTCAAACCATGAGTCGAGCTTTGGTTCTAACCAAGAGTCAAGCGACGTTTCCAACCGGGTGTCAAGCGGTGATTCGAACCGGGTGTCCAGCGATGATTCGAACAAGGAGTCGAGCTATAGCTTGAACCAAGAGTCAAGCGATAGTTCAAACCTCGAATCAAGCGACGGTTCAAACCATGGCTTAAGCGTTGGTCCAAACCAGGGGTCAGTCGACAGTACAAACCAAGAATCAAGTAATAGCTCAAACCAGGGAGGGTCGGATCCACTCAGTGAGGCATCCGATTACAGTATGGATGAAGCAAACAACTCATCCAAGACCCAGTCAGATCAAGATGATACTGACCTGAGAGATGGAGGAGAGGAGGAAGACGAAGATCCTGAAGATCCTGAAGATCCTGAAGATCCTGAAGATCCTGAAGATCCT
>NW_021604602.1:5235491-5238564 GCF_004785775.1 Grammomys surdaster | reverse complement strand
CTGAAGATCCTGAAGATCCTGAAGATCCTGAAGATCCTGAAGATCCTCAAGAGGAAGTTCAGCCCAGGAGCACTCCAGAAGACATCATGGCGTCGATGGGGTCCATTATCTCGATGTTCCTCAGGATGCCGGACCTCAAAGAACAACAGAGAGTGGCAGAAAGGATCATGGCGCAAGCCATCGACGAAGGTCGCCTGCCCGCCCTCATGCACTACTCTGGTGATCGCAGACACTACTATGAGTTCATCGTGCTCTGCCAGATGACCATGCAGAACTACCCAGCCATGTTATGCAACGATCAGCGGAAAGTGAGATTTCTCATCAGCCACCTGAAAGACATAGCCTTAGAATGGGCCAACAAGCTAATAGAAGAGAACAGGTCCCTGATAAACAACTTCCCAGCCTTCCTTGAGGCCATGTCAGAAAAGTTCGAGTACCGGCAGACACTGCGTGTGGCTGAAGACGCCATGTTCAACATCAGGCAGGGCAACCGCTGTGTGGCTGATTACATCAATGAGTTCCGGAGTCTGATACCCACCTTAGGTTGGTCAGACGAAGTCCTGAAGGCCCATCTGTGCCAGGGGCTCAATGAAGAAATCAGGCATTATTTGTTTCGGATGCCTCAGTCAGAATGCCTGGACAACCTGATTGTACTTGTCCTGCAACTTGAAGAGATGCTGGCGGAGAGAAGAGCATTACTCAGGCTGCCCCCTCAATCCCGCCCAAGAAGGCTAGCCTGGAGGGACAGACCTGCCCCAGAGAAGTGGAGTGTGAGCACCTGGCTGCCCTATGAGAAGCACCCAGGCATTAATCGTCAACACCTCTTCTTGATGCTCTTGGTGAGAGTGAACCCCTACCACAGTATCGCAGTGAAGGCCCTGTTGGACTCAGGAGTCGAAGGTAACTACATGGATGAGAGTTTTGCCCAGGAGAACTATGTGGAACTCTTTGAGAAACCTTATGCAGAGAGAGTCCGTGGTGTGGCTCGCCGCCTGATTGGCAATGCACCTATCTGGATGTGCTCTTCGCCCCTGCTGTGTGTCCAGCAGAATCACTACGAGTACCTTGAATTTGACATCGTATCTTCACCCAACTTCTCCATCATCTTAGGCAAGATATGGCTCCAAACCCATGCACCTGAAGTCAACTGGGGCAGAAGCCGTTGTACCTTCCACTCTCCCTACTGTCTGAAGAATTGCTTCAACCGACCTCCACCATGCATTGCACTAGAGAAATTCGGAATAAGCCTACTACCCGGATTGCCACACGCATACTCAGACCTGGCCGACGTGTTCAACCCGAAGGAGGATGATGAGACTTCCGACCAGCCAAGCTCAGACGGATCCGATGATCTTTCTGAATCAGAGCCCTCTGAGCTTCAGCAGGCTGGAGACAGTGATCAAAACGGCGTCTCTCTCGAGGGTGGATCCAGAGCGACTGCGAAATCTGTGAAGGCTGAGCGAGAAAAAGCCAGGCAGCAAGAGGAAGGCTGGATACTGTCTGACATGCTGGAGTACACACGCGACATCCCACAGATAATACCAGAACTGTTTGACCAGTTACATGGTGCTGCGTGGTTCACAAAACTGGAGCTAGTGGGGGTTGACAAAAGCGAGATGAGGTACAGCCTCGCACACACAGAAGACACATGGAGTGCATCGTTTGGTTATAGCATTGGCCAGTTGAGATGCTACAGGCCCTACACAGTAAGCACATTCTCTGATGAAAGTGAAGGCATTGCTCATGCTATTCTAAAAGACATCATAGGTTACTTTGTGATTTGCCATGGCAGAGAGGTCCTAGTCTATTCAATGAGCCAGGAGGAACACCCTAAGCATGTACGCCAAGTCCTGGTCCGCTTTCGGCGTCACAATATCTACTGCAACCTGGACAAGACTCAATTCCACCGGAAGACCGCAGAAATCTTGGGCTTTGTAATATCCTCCAAAGGGGTGAAACTGAGCAAGAACCTCGTGAATCTCATTGTGGGGTTTCCTGTCCCTGACAGCAGGGAGTGTCTCGAAAAAGCGATGCAGCTTGTCTATCCCTATCGTCACTTCGTGGACAACTTCTATGGCATCGCACAGCCCCTGGTGAGACTGCTGCTGAGTTCAGAGCCCTACTACTGGGGAGAAGAGGAGCACGAGGCCTTCGAAGCCCTAAAGAGGGCTTTCATCAAGTCGCCTGTTCTCCATCACCCTAAGCCTCACAACCCAGCCTTCCTGGAAACAAACATCACCGACTCATACCTAAATGCCTCCCTGGTCCAAATTGACTACGAAACTGGCAGAAAAGCTACCTGTGCTTTCTACTCAAGACCCCTGTCCCAAGCAGAGGAGAAGTACTCTCAAAGGGAGAGGAGGATCCTTCCAGTCCGGGCTGCCTTGATGGTGTGGTATCGCTACCTGGAGAACACCGAGGAGCCCATCATGATCCTTCTCAACACAGAGGATCTAGCCTCTCTGAATAATGACAGGCTCACCGTACTTCTCCCGGTGCATTGGACCTTCTTCTTCACACACTTCAATTTCAGTGTCATGGAGACGCCAGATCCAGATGACATCTATGCCCTGTACCGCAGATGTTGTAACCAGAGACACTCCAGAGCAAGGTGTCTAAGGCCATTGCTGCTTAGGTCCATGAGGGCAATTCAGAGGAACTCCTCCTCTGATTTCGAGTCCCAGGGCATGTCTGAGGGCGTGTCCGAGTTCGAGTCCCAGTTCGAGTCCCAGGGCGTGTCCCAGGTCGTGTCCCAGGGTGTGTCCCAGGGTGTGTCCCAGGGTGTGTCCCAGGTCGTGTCCCAGGGTGTGTCCCAGGGCATATTCGAGGAGTACCATGGCGTGTCCGACAACATGTCAGACCTGGAGTCCGAGGGCGAGTCTGAGGAGGAGTCTGATGGGGAGTCCGAGGGAGACTCCGAGGGGGGCTCCGAGGGGGGCTCCGAGGGGGGCTCCGAGGGGGGCTCCGAGGGGGGCTCCGAGGGGGGCTCCGAGGGGGGCTCTGAAGGGGACTCCGAAGGGGACTCTGAGGGAGACTCTGAGGGAGACTCTGAGGGAGACTCCGAGGGGGGCTC
>NW_021604602.1:5226520-5235391 GCF_004785775.1 Grammomys surdaster | reverse complement strand
GGGGGCTCCGAGGGGGGCTCCGAGGGGGGCTCCGAGGGGGGCTCCGAAGGGGGCTCCGAGGGGGGCTCTGAAGGCAGCTCCGAGGGGGACTCTGAGGGGGGCTCCGAAGGGGACTCCGAAGGGGACTCCGAGGGCGAGTCCGAGGGCGAGTCCGAGGGCGAGATCGTGGCCGAGTTCGTGTACGAGTTCGTGGCGGAGTTCGAGAGCGATTTCGAGAGCGAGTTCGAGGGCGAGTCTGAGGGCGAGTCTGAGTTCGAGTCTGAGAACGAGGAGGACAGTGAAGAAAGGCAGCGGATGCGGGAGAACTTGGTGCGGGAAGTACTGGCTGCCATCCCAATGGACCAGATCTACCATGGCTTCCTGGTCAACTTCAGCGTGACCCAGATCCGGGTTGTTGTCCTAAACTTCTTCCGTGGCGTGTTCTATTGGAAGACTGCCCTGGGTGTGGCAGCCCTCCTGGTGATGATGAGAGCGAGGCGGCCCGTCAGCCCACCGCCTGCCCCCTCTTTGGAAGTGGCCAGGCCTCAGCACCGCCACACGCTCCGACTCATCCTGGACTCGAGCCTCATTGCTACTCGTGGCATGGCCACCGCCATCATTCAGTTTTTCAGCCAGATGCCCCCTCTAGTGGGTGCCAACGCCCTTCCAGTTCGAGAACTGGCTGAGCTGTTCCTGCGCCCGAGGCGCTGGCGTCGGAATGCTCTGCGTGCCCAACATGGACCGGGGCTGCAATTCACTCCTGCGTTCTGGTTGACTCTGTGTGAGTTCTTCGGAGTCAGAGTCAACCCTGAGGATGACATCTTCCCTGACCCACACCAGCACCGGTACTTGGAACTGCACGTCGTTGGAGATGAAGATGTCGTCTTGCGAGAAGCCCTGCAAGACGACCTGCAACGTTACCGTCAGTGTGGCCTGCATGACGGCCTGCAAGACACCTCGCAGGACGCGCAGGACAACGACGTGCAAGAGGACCTGCTTGGTGACCAAGAAGCGGTCACCTTCCGCCCACGAAATCTGTTGGACCCAGAGGTCCTAGATTTCCTCAACAACCGGCTACTCTACACCCTTGGCGCCGATGGCCGCCTTACTCTGCTTAGCAGAGATCAGGTGGCCCGAGCCCTCACACGGTTCCTGACCATGGCCTACAGAATGGCAGCACTGCCTTACCCAGCCATGGGATTGGCAAGACTAGAAGAGATAACTGACTCGGATGACGAACTTGACTGAAAACACACCGAGTCCCTGCCATTTTCCCTTGTGCCTCAGACAGCTTTGCTCAAATCCAGTGCCCCTTCTTGCTACTCCTAACCCATGGGGAACCCACTTGTGAAGGACCACAACGTCAACTCATTAACCAGCAACGTCATCTGTGCTAAAGGACTAGTCAACTACCAGCGTCCCAGAACCAGCAAAGACTGTGCAACCCTAACTGTCCAAACTGTCTGGGCCCCAGGTCCACAAAAAGGAGTGAGAACAATGGGGAAAGAACGGTGATGAGCAACAGTGACCCCGTCACCCCAGGCCAGATGCAAAGCACACACAGCAGGTACAGCCAAGCAAGCAGATGCCAGGGACCCCACCACCACCACCACCCGAGTGACATGCGGGCACCTGTGCATCCTGGGATACTGACCTTGGGTGCTCCACTGACTTCTACCTCCACACAGGTGCTGTGACTCCCCCGGGCACTGTCCCACACCCTTCCAGCCTCCCGAGGTGCTGTGGTGTCATGCTTTCCACAACCCCAGCCCACCCCACAAGCAAGCCCTCCCATCCCCACTACAGGTCTGGTCCAGCTCGATTGACACCTCATCTGTCCCTGAACTCTGATCTTACCTGGGCAGAACTGCTCCAAGGAGCATTGGACATACCAGTGTGACTTACCGGATGGACTTATACACCTTGAAGGTCCCTGAGACTCAGGGGACCCAAGAAAGGATGGTAGCACTGTGCGGGGCTCCCTTTTTCCTCTGACATGTGGACAGTGCAGGGGCCAAGAGACTTTACGTAAAGGGAGCCCCCAAGAGACACTGGTGAAGCCCCAGATACCCAGCCTACTGTGCCAAGGAGCCAAGAGTGCTCTGACTAAACCCGCTATTCACTGCCATGGGAAGGGGAATCTTCCCACGCTTTCCCAACCCACACCTGCTTTTGCCCCGTGAATAAAGAGAATAAAAGATGATCTGACTTTGTGGTTTGTTTTCAAAGGGAAAGGGTGGATAGCAGGAGACAGGTCAGGAGAACAAGGAGCATGGGGTGGGTCAGAAAGGATAGAGGGTCAAGAGAGGGTTGGGGTGGGCAGGGGGGGGGGGGGGGGGGGGGGGGGGGGGGGGGAGGGGGAGGAGAGTGGGAGGAGGGCTTGACTCTCCTGACACAGCTCATGAAGACATAGAGCAACAGGCCTCCTGTGTTCTCTCAAAGGGAGGGAAGCCACTACGCTCCTCAACTGCCATAGGATATCGACTCAGGGGTTCATGAGGCAGAGGGAGGGTACCCTGAAATCCCAGTCCTCATCTGGTTCCAGCCTTCTAGTCACAAGACAAATAAGGAAGGGCTAGACTGTGCCCAACGCTCACAGCTCAGGAAGGACAACAGGCAGGATCTGAGAATAACACTCCTTAGAACCCAACACTACAGCCCTCCATGCCCTCTGCAGCCCACACTGGGAATACTGTGCCCTTATGGGTCCTAATGGGCAAATGGCTTCTGCCTAGCCTCATAACAAGAACTCTACCCCTGACGGTAGCACCAGAAGATCATGGGTAGGATCCCAGGTTCAAGGTCAGGGGCTCAGCCTCACTCAGCACTTCCTCCTGTTCTTAAGGAAGGTCCAGTGCCCCCCCACCCCCCCCCCCCGAGGAACCGTGTCCATAGTTGGCTCCAGCGGGGAGGGTATGGATCCTTGCCTTAAAAATGGCTATCCTGAGGGATACTCTGGGGAGGGGAAGGAGCCCCTGAGAGAATAGGGAACTGGGACAAAGAGTCCCTTACTCACATACTCTATACTCCTTACCCAGGAAATCTGCACACAAGCTAGGAATATAAAACCATGGACCCCCTTAGTGTGACCTCAGAGATAGCGAGGTGGTGCAATGAGTAGAGCCCTCATTCCCAAGGGCCCCTTACTACCTCTGCCTTTTACATTCTGCCTGGAAACCTGCCTGAGTTAACCCCAAGAGACCCTCCTGTGACCTGAGAATGTGTCAAGCCCCTAGATACCCAGCATGACATCCCACTACCCACCTGTTCTCAGCTCTTTGATCCCATCTACAGCAGGGTCTTTGAGCTTGGGTGAAGTATAACACTCCTTAGAACCCAACAACTACAGCCCTCCATGCCCTCTGCAGCCCACACTGGGAATACTGTGCCCTTATGGGTCCTAATGGGCAAATGGCTTCTGCCTAGCCTCATAACAAGAACTCTACCCCTGACGGTAGCACCAGGAGATCATGGGTAGGATCCCAGGTTCAAGGTCAGGGGCTCAGCCTCACTCAGCACTTCCTCCTGCTCTTAAGGAAGGTTCAGTGTCTCCCATGGACTCCTGAATACAAGACAACCTACCCTACTGTTTCCCTATCTCTCTTGTAGAGGATGGGAGAGGATGGCAGGGGAGAGGGGCTTCCCTAAGATCTCAAAGGGATCACAAATATCATGAGAGCAACCAACACAGAGTTTCTACCCTCTATCCTTTCTAAGGGATTCCTGGTATCATGTATTCAGAAAATAGTGGTTGAGGGATGACTGCAGAGTAACAGACAGACTTGGGGAGCCTTTCTCATGGCTTTGATCCTCTCACCTTAACCATGCCACCTATGGTCACAGAACCCAATGCCTGACCCTACACACAGCTGATATTACAGCCCCCAGAGATAGAGGATGCTATGCTGTCTATTCATCTATCTACAAAAGCCCCAAATGACATATTGTGGGATGAGGCGCAAGGCTCAGCTGCAAGAATTCCAGTATCACCTTAGTAAAGCGCTCACAGAGGTCCCTGGCTCAAAGGGGTAGGGTGACTATTTTCCCACTAACATAAGAGGAGATAATACAAAACTATCATCAGGGTCCTTGGTTCCTGAAGTACTCACTGCCCCACAGAACACTCTGCTAGGAATTCCTAAGGAGGGTCCATAGCCTTGAGGTGGTACTGAGATCCTAACGGGGGTTGGGAGAACAAATGTTACCAGCCCTGTAATTTATACTTAATTTACCTGGGCACCTCCAACAAAACTGGGCCAAAAAGAAAAAAAAATTCTGTCCCTGCTTGGTGAGAACTTCTCTGGTATAGTGGATGAACGGATGACTGTTATATCCCTGCTACTGCCAGGGGACACAAAGACTTCCTTAGCAAGTGGAAGCAAAGGTGAAGTAACTCATCACTGATCCAGCAGCCTGCCAAGAGGCTGCCAATGATGTTGATTGCAGAGGTGGGCACATTTACCCACAGCCCTCATAGACACAAGACCATAAAGGACCAATAAAGGTCCGCTGGCCTGCCAATCTACCCAGCAGGAACTTTGTCCTCATTAGCAGGAGGAGGAGGAGGTCCAGCTGTAACGTGCTAAAAACGGTAGGTTATCAGGTTATCGGCGGAGCCACTTATAGAGATTGAAAAGCACAACACAAACCTTTTTTTTTTCTCCTGCGGAAGAGAAAAGAAAAGAATGAAATTGGTGTGAAAGTCCCTGCTAGGTGATGGTGATGTCACTTCCACCCCTGTAAAGGTGAAAACCAGAGGGCAGCCCTTGGCTGCAGACTCCACCCACTGAGGAGCTACCCCTACTTCCTGCCTTCAATCCCCACCAGAGAGCTCTGACAGCATCCAGGAACAAAGAGGAGCATAGGCCCTCCCTTGACCCCCCCCCCTTCCTGAGCCCTCCCTTGCCTCCCCTTATAAGATGCCACTGCAGGCACCAGGCCAGGCACATCAACTCTAGAGCCAGTGACAGCACATACACAGGACCCTGACGCAGAGTTTTACTAGCTTAATCAGGTATGCCTGGGTAACCTGGGTTGGCCCCATAGTAAGAAAAGAAAGAAAAAATATCACCTATCCCCCAGCTGTCCCATAAACCTTGAGTCCCAGTGCTGGACCCAGGGGACCACATCATTAGACACAATCTGAGACCTGAGCGGCAAACTTCATCTGGACTTCCACCCACCTGTATGAGCTCGGAGACCAGCAAGGCCATCCTGAAGCCATGGCCGATGCAAGATGCACAGGTAAGAAGGAGGGAGGGTGGGGAAGAAGGGAATAGGGAAGGAAGGGAGACACGGGGTGCAAAGGAGTGGGAAGGGGATGGGTGGGGCCTGGATCCTCCCTGCCTTGCTCAAAAAATCATCTCACAGCTTCAAGGCTTTCCATTCAGGGTACTCCTGTGTGCCGGGGCTGGCTGCCATAGCTGTTTAATGTGATTAACAGTGACGGTATTGTGGCGATGGAGATGAACCCCTTAGGCATGCAATGACCTATTTTGAGGGGGGGGGTGGTAGGTACAGAACACAGAACTCTATTCCAGCTTCTCTTCATGCTACTGAAGTGTCTATGGGCCACCCAGCCTTGGAAGAGGATGAACAGGGATCTTCTGTAGTCCTTAGGGAGGAATCCTGAGTTTGAACTGAGTGAGGTGAGACGTCTCCAGAAGGGCTCAAGGAGAGAGTAAGAGGCCGCCTGTAAGGGACCTCAGCCTCCTGGTCATAAAAAAATAATCCTGGATAGAGGCAGAGGCCCCTCAAGGAGACCCTGTTCTGGGAGCACTGGAAATGCTCAGCCCTGCCCTGTCTCGGCCCTGCTGCTCCCTGCCCTAGAAACAAAGACACACCGGCTCGAGGATCCACGCCTTTCTTCTATGAGCTTGGTCCCCTCAGAGGACTTCCAGGAGAGAACGGCTCCCGGAATCCCAGTGGGAAAAGCCCCAGAGTAGGCCCAGGATCGACCTCTGACCTGTCTACCCTTGGCCACAGAGTCAGAGGGTGACCCTTGGCCCAGCCCCAGGGAATGTCCCACCAGGGGTATAGCTCCCCCTCCAAGGAATGCTCTCGGATATGGCCCGGCCCCAGGTATCCCCCCTTCCAGGAACTGTGGAGAATGGAGAGAGAGCATGCCAGGAAATAGCAAGCAGAGAGACGCGTCCCTAAGCATCCCGAGGCGCGGAGGAGGGTCTGGAGGCCACACGCGGTTGAAGGGGGTGAAGAAAGGCATCATATAGGAGCTGAATGGCTGTGCAATCAACTCCTGCATGACGCCGTTCCCACCCCCCAACTTCTCACGACACTGGGACCCTCCTCTCCTGAAGAAGCAACGCAAGAAGCACAGACAGCAGGTAGGAGAGACTCCCACGGCTAGTGGTTAGAGGAAGGACAGCAAAACAGCCAGCCCTAGGGCACCTGCAGCACCAGTGGAACTATCCGCCCTCCTTGCCCAACCTGACTTCTTATAAACTCATTGAGAGACTGGAACCAATCCAGGTGATGAGGAGAGGGGAGGGGGAGCACAAAGAGAGCATGGAGGGAGGGGAGAGGGAAGGAAGGATGACTGCGGTCACAGGAGTGTCCTGCTGAGGTCCATTCTGCTCAGGCACGGCCCTTTTCGAGGCGGGTATCCAGTGGGCTCCTCTGGAGACCTAGAAGGGACTCATGGGGACCGGCAGGAGCTTATACAGCCCCAGATGGATCCCCAAAGACAATGTATGGGTTAAAAGCTGTTTGGGGTGGTGAGGGGTCAAAGCAGATACAGCTAACAACAGCTCCCCAGATTCTTTGAGGATGAGAGAAATGCTCTCAGATCGGCTGTAATTACACTCCTCCATGAACAACTAAAAACACAGACTGCTTTTGCTTGTTTGCCTGTTTCTTTTGTTTTGTTTTGAAACAGGATCTGTGTAATCCAGAGTGATCTTGACTTTTCCATCTTCCTGCCTCGGGCTTCCAAGTGTTGCTATGACTGACAGGCCCTGTGTCACCACCCCCAGCTTGAATGGCACCTGTGCATCACCTTACATATGCATAAAGTAAAAAAAAAAAAAATCCTTCCTGATCGTGTGCTCTTTCTTGACTACCACACCCACTGTCCCAGTTGCCAGCAAACACTTCCATTATAGCTTAGGATAGCAGGGGTAATCAACAAACATTTCTGAATAACAGTTATAAAGCGGTAGTATGAAGAGCGGGGGAGGAAAAATGGGAAGCCAGAAGTCAGGTCAACACATACGAGGAAAGGACCTGGTGTAAGTCAGGGAGGAAACAGGCTGCACATGACATGGGGAAGGTAAAAGCATGATGCTGTGGTAGGATGCTGCTGATGTCACTGGGGTAGGGGAGAAAGAGAAGGGGGCTCAGTGAAATGTGTGGACCACAGCTACATGACATAAGGGAGAGAGAGGGTCACCAAGGGACACATGGATGCATGGGAGCACATATAGATGGCTCATGGGAGGCGGGAGGGTCCCAGGGTGATGTATTTAGAAAAAGGGCTCTGTGGCACAAAGGAGACATGATATCCCGAACAATGAGGGGGTCTTCATGTCATATGGGAGAGAACAGAGAGCGCACGGGAGGGTGTGGAGAGATGAAAGGGTTAAATATAACAGATGGGGTGTGAGCCGAGGCTCTACACTGGGGAGAGGATCCAGGAGAGAGGAGAGAAAAAATGTAAATGTGATGTGTGTGTGGGGGGGTCCCATGACATAAAAAAGAGGAGGGCCTCATATGACTCTTGGGTTTAACCCCTGGGAGAGAGAAAGGGCTGTAAGTCATACCTATGGGAGGGACTCTTTGATAGAGGAAACAGGGGCTTGACATGGGAGAGAATGCGACATGTATGAGTGAAGTTACTTTGTGACATGGAGGACAGGGATGTCACAGTGTGGTACATGTAGAGACAGGGCTCCATGTCACACGGTAGGCGATGAACGTGTCATTGTCATGCATACAGAGGTGGGGCTTCACAACATGAGGAGAGGAGAAGTCCCGTGTATCACATCTGGAGCACGAGCAGAGTTTGCGGTGACTAAAAGCAAGGAGGGCTACGTGACACATGGTGATAACACACGGTTTACAGGTATTCACATGAGGGAGGAGCTCTACATAGCACCGGTCAAGGAGGGGCCTATGGTGAATGGGGAGTGAGTGGGGTGAAAGCATGGGTGTGAGGGCTCCCAGGTGACACAGAAGAGGGACTTCTTTTGACTTATACTAGAAGGACTGTGTGATGGAAGAGGATACTGAATGTGGCACGCACTGAGAAGAAACCCACTGTGGCCTGCAGGAGGACCCAGTGAGACAGATGTCAGCACTGCATAGTGAAAGGATGCTCCCTGGAGGACCCCTGAGTGAGGGAGGAGGAGAGCATGATGCACAGGGTGTCACACAGGCAGGAGATGAGCTCTCCACCACACCACGGTGAAGCACACAGTGATGTCTGAGCGAGCGGTCCATGTCAATCATGGGTTTGGAGGAGCTCGGAGTGGAAGCAGGACACAGGTGAGGCTCCATAGGATGCACACGTGAGGCGTGAAGGAAGGTAAAGCAGGAAACATGATGAAAACAGAGGTGCTGCACATGACACATGAGTGAAGCAAAGCTAAGCGGGACACAGGATCAGGGAGGGACTCTGCGGGACACAGGCATGAGGGTAGGTTAAGAATGACACATACGGGGTGAGGTGTTGTATGAGACATGGATGGGGCTAGGCTCACCATGATACATGTTGGAGAAAGGTACCCTATTAGACACATGAGAGGGGCTGGGCTAAGCCTGACATTTGTTGGGAGAGGGGATCTCTCTATAGGACACATGGGTGGGGCTAGGCTAAGCATGACACATACTGGGGAGAGGTGTTCTCTCTATAGGACACATGGGTGGGGCTAGGCT
>NW_021604602.1:5185042-5226510 GCF_004785775.1 Grammomys surdaster | reverse complement strand
TCTCTCTATAGGACACATGGGTGGGGCTAGGCTAAGTATGACACATGTTGGGGAGAGGTGTTCTCTCTATAGGACACAGGGGTGGGTCAAGGCTAAGTATCACACATGTTAAGGACAGGTGTGCTCTTGCTATAGGACACATGGGTAGGACTCAGCTGATCATGACACATGTGGGAGGGGGCATACAGGACACAGTACAGCTAAGCATGACACATGTTTAGGAATGGTGCTCTACTGGATACATGGGTGGGGCTAGGCTAAGCATGGCCCATCATGAAATTTTCTTTCTAAGACACATGGCTACCAATAGCTTAACTTTAACACATGATGGCAAGAGGAGAGAATTCAGTGTGACACCAGCCTAAGACATAAGAAGAAATGTTAACACACAAACACAGAGGATCTTGGGAGTGCAGCCTGGTGGGAGGAGTCTATCTGAAAGGAAGTGGACAGGTGTAGTGGGAAGCTTCATGTGAAAATATGGAAGAGAAACTTAAGTTTGACCCAGGGAGAGAGGTGGGGCTGAATGTGATACCTAAGAAGAGACATAGTGTGACTCAGGTCCCTTGTGATTCACGGGTGGTAGGAGGGTCTCTGTGACATAGGTGTAGAAAGTTTTGACATGCAATGGGGTCTAGATGAGAAACACTGTTAGAAAGAGATACAGATGTCTTGTGGGAGGGGAAAGAGCACACAGCTCTGAGTGTCACTGTTAAAAAGGGACTTAGCATGGCACACATGACCACGGAAAGACTTAAGATGACACAGAGATGATCAGTTGGATACGTAGGTGGCATGAGTGGCACACAGAATGGGGAGGGCTCTGTGTAAAGTGAGCAGGTAAGACAGGGTTTTGGTGCAACGCAGGAGAGCAGCCCAAGGTCAAAGTGTCACATGCAAGTAGAAGAGAGGTTCCCTGTGACACACGGTAAATAGAGAGCTACCTGTGGCATATGTGGACAGAAGTGACACATTAGCAGAAAACGGTTTAGTGACACATGGGGAAGTGGTTACAAGTCAGTGTGACAGGTGACTGAGGGGAATATGTGCGACTCAAGGGAGAGGAAAGGAGTTCATGTGTCACAGGGAAAGGGCGTGACATGTGATCCAGGTGTGGAGAGACATGAGGAAGCAAGATTTCATGTGTCAGGAGAAGGGCGGGGCGGTAGTGGTTAATAGCATGGGGAATCTTTTCTGTTTGAGGCACACGGACTGGAGCACAGTATGAGAAACAGGAATATAAGGGGTTCAAAGGGACACAGGGTGGAGGAGCTCTCTCTATAGGACACACAGGAAGGTGGTGCTTCATGAGACACATGGATACAAAAGAGGCTTGGCATGACCCACCAGTGGATGTGACACCTAGTGGCAGAGGAGGAATCAGTGTGAAACACCAAATTGGGGGGGGGGGGAGAGAGACTATGAAATTCACATGCATGAGTTCAGCATGATCCATGAATGTGAGAGGACCTCAAGATAGCAAGTGGGCTGTGCTTTAGGTAACTCAGGAGGGGTGGGGTTCTATGTGCTTAAAAAGCAAAGGAGAAGCCCAGAGTGACCTCTGAGGACGACTCAGGGTCACAGGGGAGGGTAAAGGACTCGATGTAGCAGCACACAAATTGAGAAGGAGCTCCATATGACATTAGAGTCCAAGACTCAGTGTAAGTGACAAGAGAGACGTCAGGTGACAAGGGTGGAGGCAGGATTCAGTGTCACTTAGATGTGGGGGCTACGGAATGATACATCACAGAAGTGGGTGTTTGATGTGACACACAGGGGCTCGTGTGACACATGAATGGAGGAACTTCGTGTGACACATGTTTCTGGCTGACAGGGAGGTGGGAGAAATTCTGCACATGTCCTGGCAGGAGTTTGCATTGGTAGCACAGAGAGGAGGGGCTACCAGTAACGTGGGAAAGGGCGGCGTGGGTGAAGAGGTATGTGTGCCCTGAATGCAAGGACAGCAAGAGATGGGCGGGGGGAGGGGGGAGTCTGTGTGATGTGAGGTGAGGTGAGACAGGGCGGAGCTCAGGTAAGGGAGGGCTGCATGAGCCTAGGTGGGACACTAGGGAGGGGAGTGGGCTTGGTATGACATTAGTGGACTCAGCCTGAAGCACTGAAACGGAAGCTACTGAAGACACAGCTTGTACTGAGCCACTTGTGTGGTCACTGCGGGGAGAGCTTTGTGTGCCCTCTGGATCCAGGAGGATGTCTACAATCAAGTGGGGAGCAACCTGGGGTGACATGCGGGTGGGAGAGAGACTAAAGGGGTGGGGAAGGAGTTCATTGTGATATCAGGAGGTGGGTCCCTGTCATAAGCAGTAGGGACACAGTTTGTGACACATGACTAGAGACTTATGGGTAAATAAATGGCTCTGTGTGGTAATCGAATAGAAACCTATATAGCTCATTGTGACCCAGGAATGAGGGTAGAGACCCCCAAGTAGTAATTCAGTAGAGGGGTGCTTGGTAGGATATTAAAAAAGGGGGCCTTAATATGACATACTAGACGAGATAGTCAGGGTACATTAGAAGGACTTGATTTATGTCTATAGGTTTGAGGGTTCATATGGTAACTGGAGGGGACTTCATGAGACACACAGAGGAAGCCGGGATCAGGGGATAAGTATAGCATGCAACCGAGAGACGGGTTTGGTGAAGTGCCCGGTACTGTGTCTCAGGTGAAGGAAGAAGACACAGTAACCAGGAGGGTGGTCTGAGAAGACTGAGGGGCTAATGAGGTTCAGTTCACACATGAAGGGGGCGTGGTGTGAGACACAGAGGGATTCAGTGTGATGAAAGGGAGGGGAGGGACTCACTGTGGTAGGAGGCAGCCTGTCATATGTGACCAGATACTGGGCCCTAGTGTGACATAGAGGTGACAGAGGCTAAATGTGACACTGAGGGTATGAACATCACACATGGGAGGCAGACAGAACTTCACGTGATCCGTGAGTGGGGAGGCTTATCAGGCTGACAGAACCTACACGTGGGAGACTTAAGCAGGTGAGGAGGTGAGACACATGGGTGTGACATGAGAGGTGGGATCCTAGGGTGACATCACTGGTGGGGTTTGGTATAACTTGTGAGCTGAGGAGGGGGGTTCTCCTTTATAACCATCTAGAGATTGATGTCCCCAGAGAAACTGCAGTGTTGTGGGTTGAAGGGAGGAGCCCAGCAGCTACCTGAGACTCCTAGGCCCCAAGGCATCAACATATCCAAGCCTGTTCCATTTCTGAATTTAAGAAAACAATCAAGGAAACATCCTGCAATGTATACACAGGTTCCCCCCAACAGTACATTTCTGAGAAACCTGGAACAGCCCTGAGGACCACCACAGTACCCCAATGTCAAGTACAAGTACATGCCAAACCTTAAGGGAACCTTTAAGTCCCATGACCCACCCTCCCAAGGAAACCAAAAGGTTTCTCAAACCTAGGAACGGTCAACATAGATGTCTAACAGCATACGATCAAGGAAAAAATGATTAATAACAACAGACAGAGAGATCCCATCACCCACCCCACCCACCCCCGCCAGGAGCCCTAAAGTGCATAGAAAATAGCTCAGGGACCAACTCTCAACCAAGCAGACACCTAGGGGTGTTGACCCAGAGACCTGGGTGCAGGCTATAAATAAATAAGGCTGCTAGGGGACAGGAATCTGGGAGTGAGCCACCTGGGAGGGTTTTAGCTCTAATGAACTGAAGGCTTGGTACCACTTCTGGGACAGGCCACCCACGGGGTACAAAGAGGGCACCTAAGGCCTCTCTTTGCAGATTCTTTTGGCAATACTGGGGCAGAGGCTTCATCTACACCCCCCTTCCTACATCCACGTCCCCGAACAGCCTTGACGCAGGCTCTCCTGCCATCCAGCAGCTTGTACATGTCTCCCCGAGGTGTGGACTCTCAAGGGCAACGTCCGTCTACACGATGCCTGGCACAGGGCCTGGCACACAGTAGACCTTCACCGAATGTGCAAACAATGAATGAAAGCCTACCATGTACAAGGCCCTGGAGGCCAGAATGAGCCCAGAAGCGAGGATGATGGAGGTGAGGAAGGTGATGGACTGGCCAGAGGTGAGATGCTGTGCCCAGGAAGATGACAGAGGCCAGGTAGAGGTGATGAAAGTCATGATGATGAAGTCAGTGGTGACAGACATGCATGAGATGGAACCTCCCCCCCAACAACAGAACAGAACAGGAAGAAAAAGCCAAGACCCAAAGCTTAGCCTGGAAAGGCCCCCCCCCCCAGATCAGTATGGGTCACCTGTCTAGCTTGACACCCCCCCCCACCTTGACCATACAACATGACAGATCATTATCCCAGCATGATGTTCGGAGAATTTCTGAGCCTGGGCGACCCACCAGGTAGGAACAGCAGATGTCTTGAACAAAGCCCCATATTCAGATTCTGTTTACAAAAACCCATATGGAATCCTGGAGAGCTATCTCTCCTCCTCTCCAAGTGGGTATACAATGTAGCCTTCTCTCTCCTACAGCAGGTTCTGGAGATTGAAATCAGGTCTTCAGGCTTGCACAGCAAACCTTTTCACCTGCTGAGCCTTCTCGTGGATATCGTAAACCTTATTTATTTTTCTTGGAAACACTTCCAATTTTTGAAAAGGCCACCAAACTTCCAGGGCAAGTTGGAAAGTTAACAAGCAATAAAGTGGCCTCCAGCATATTGTCCAATAGATTTGTGACTGCTTTGCCAGAACTTTCCAGCTATACTTTGTCAATCCTCACTGGTATATCACCCAGCAAAGTGCTTTCTCAGAAAACCTCCGACAGCACCTTCAGTTCAAATTATGGTACTCAGAGTCATCAGGAAAACAAATATGTGGCTGATGGTTTCTCAGTCTCTTTGCCTGCACAGTGGAGTGTTCAGAGAACTTACCTGGAGGCCGGTGGATGATGTCACTTCTTGGTGGTCCCTCAGGATAAGGGTGCAGGTGTCTCTCTCAAAGCTGGGGTGCAGCAGCGGTGCAATCTGGAAAGCTCATCCAGTCTCGGGGTACCCAGACCAGCACCAAAGGGTGGCAGGTACCCCAGGGAGTGGCTGGGGAGGTTGGTCTAAGGAGGTAGACCAATTCTTGCCCAGCCAGCTATCCCAGAAACTGGAGAGTGGGGTGGGGAGGCCGGGGTCTGGGGAACTGATTAGAACCCCAGACAAGGAGGCAGGAGCTGGAAGGTAGAGAGGTTGTCCCACTCCACATAGGAAAGAGAAGCCCACTTAGGGAAGAGAAGGAGCTGTTGGCAGCTGATGGGGGAGGGGGAATACCCCCATTCATGCATGTAGTGAGGGTCTGTCTCAGCCATATGGCCAGGAAGGAGGAGGAGTTGGGGAATGGGGTACTACCTACAAAGGTAGTAGGGTGGGACCACCAACTCTTAACCATGTAGTGGCAGTAGCCACACAGATTGGCTGGTGGGCAAATCGGGGAAGTTGGGTGTAGGACACTGGGGCAAAAGTGTACATAGAGTCCACATCTAGGGCATCTGGGGTTCAGGGGAGATCCATTCAGTCTCTTCTTACTCTCAAGCACTCAAAATTATCCATCACACCCACACTCACACACACACACCGCACAAACACACACTCAGGCAGGCACATAAGCTAACATGCACACACACGTACACACACACACACACACGCACACACACCATACACACTTTCACACAGACTAGGGCTCCTGCATGAGGAGACTTCTGATGGGAATCCAGTGGCCCCCTGGACCTAACAGATGGACCAGTGGACATGGGGGCTTGTTTATGCCCTGCCAATCAGGCACTACCCATTGCTGTGGCTGCCCATAGAACTGGGTAAAGGGTGGTGGGGACAGCCTCCATCTTAGGCTCTCAAATAATAACAAAACCCTCTAGAAAAGGTACTTTTATAAGCTACATGAGCACAGGGCTGTGTGAGCCATAAGGCCCTGCCTTTTGGAGGGATGGAACTTGATTTTAAGTGGAAGCTGGTTCAAGGGGCATTAATCTGAAGTTTTGGATCAGCAGGGGTCTGGGCAAAGGATCTTGCTTTCTCTAGAGCCACTTAGGAATATATGGTTTGGCCTTCATGCCCTCTCATAGACCAGGGGCTCTGTCTATGATACACACACACACACACACACACACACACACACACACACACACACACCCCTCAGCTCGTATTTCATTCACACCATCAGCCAATAGCATGCAAACAATAAAGTGCTTTGTAAAGTGCAGGTATATAGATAATCATCTGGAATACCACCAAACTCCCACCCCCTCCCACCAGCCCCCCTCCATGTCTAGCTCCCCTCCCCCCAACCTTGCTGACTACTCCCTACCTAGTGAACCCACCTCACTACCTAGGCACCCTCCAGAATGTCACCTGTACACAGACCCTATACACAGTAGACATTAATACCTGCCCGGTTGAACTAAACTAATACCAAATTCCAATCCCCTTGCCCAATAGGATTTGGGTCTGGGTCGAGAGAGTGTCAACTGTGAAACTTAAGGGTGTCTGGGACACTAACACCAGCACATGATACTAAGCACTTTCTTCATAGGGCAATCAGAGGCCTCCCTTCTTTTCTGAATCCAACCTGTCTTCTGCTGACTGTCCTCTCCATCCACCTGACCACTAATGGTTCCAGACTCGTTAAAGGGCTTTCTAGACGTCTAGATCAGACTTCATCATTACCAAATAGGGCACTGTGTGAGAGAGATGGGGTGTGGAATCCAGAGCTGGGTCCAACGTGTCCTGTTAGAATAGGAGGAGGGTCAGTTAGCAGCATCTACTATGAAAATAGGCATGTGAAAACTGACTGAGTGTTGGGGGGGAACATGGTGGGGGGTGGAGGAGCTCCTCGCTGCCTGCCTGTGCGCCCTGGCACACTCTGGCTCAGCCTCCGTAATGGCAGCTGCCAGAGGACAAGAGGAAAATTATAGTCATCTGGAGAAAACTGTGGCCCAAGCATCACCAAGTCACGAGCCCTCCACGCTGAGCTAGGAGGATCAGGGAAGCTCGGACCCAGCTCAGCTCATCCTAAGAAGGACAAAGACTATGATTTTCCTCTCCAGAGTCATTACCTACCTCCCTGCCTCTGGTCTCTTTTGTCCAGTGGCTATCATTCAAGAAGCTAACCATTCCTTGGAGTTAATCGTCCTGACCGCACCATTTGACTCTGAATGCTATGGGATGTAGAATCAGGCGAATGCAGCCGCCTGGAAAAGAACAAACTGAGTAATGGGAAACTGAGGCTGGAGGGAGGAGAGTCAGGGAACAACTGGAACAGGGCAAATATCCAGGAGTATCTTGACAGGGAGAAAGAGCACTACTCTGTTCTACATTTCTCTCTGACCTTCTCTCCCTCATTTGGTGGGGGTCAGATCTGGTGATAGAACCCAGACCCTCACACATGCTAAGGCAAACTTTCCATCACTGAAGCTACACCCCAGCTATTGCCTCTACCTCAAATCCGAAGCTGTGCCTGATGATCCTGAAGTCTATACTGTGCTGGACGATGCCACATTCTGCCGGAGTCCTATGCCTGCAGCTGAGAAGTGATGTCTCCGAAGACATGTGTATTCTTCATCTCACCGGTCGGCTTCACCAGGCTTTCATTTGGCCTCAAAGTCTGTTGTGGAGACGTCTAGGAACTCAGAAATCACCAGTTCTTGGAAATCTTCTGAAATATTTTGTTCAGATGAGAGAAGGGATGAGATGAGATAGATGGTCCTCGACGATGGTCTTGCTCTTCCGTTCCATTCCGGGTCGAAAATTCCAGTTATTCGTCAAAGAAGTTCTTGTGTACACAGTCCAAATTCAACTGAATGTCCAGGCAATGTCACCAAAATGATGGTGGCGTCATCAGAGTGTTTCTTGGGGAACTCTTGCTTGCTGCTTCCTTTCCTCCACAGTCTGGCTAAATAAAGAGTCACTCTGGGAGATGGAACCATGTCACAACAGTATAGCTAACAGATCAAGTCCTCCGGAGCCCCCAGTATATAGGCTGCACAGTTAGTTGTTCCAGAATGGCATTCAAGGCTCTTTCCTCCAAGTGGTTGCATTCTTTGTCATAGACTAAAGCCCTCCATGATGCTCTTATAGTTTCTGTTAAATAAGTCACTATTTTTGTTTCTTATTTCTTCAGTTTTCATCTATCAAGCTCAGTGGACAGTATGGAGTTAACCATGTCCCAAGAGGGCAAAAGATGCTACCAAGAAGCACAGAGCAAGCCTTCACCTCCAAACATAGCCTCATCTGGTATGTCAGTGTCCATGCCTCCAGTTATTTGGGGAGTCTCCTTTGTGGCTTCTTCAGTCTTAATAGTTATCACAATGGTCTTGACCTGTCCCCAGCCTCAAATTCAGTGAAGTTCTTCTATTGCCAGCCCCGAGGTCGCAGCTTGACACCAGGCTTGTGAGTGGGCGTTTAGCACCCTTGCACTGGGAGAGGAGCTAAGCCGCAGAAACTAGGTTGGGTTACGTTCCAGCCAACTTGACATTCCTGTGGGGTCAAG
The DNA here is from genome assembly GCF_004785775.1 of Grammomys surdaster. Classification (NCBI taxonomy): domain Eukaryota; kingdom Metazoa; phylum Chordata; class Mammalia; order Rodentia; family Muridae; genus Grammomys; species Grammomys surdaster. The sequence goes on along the minus strand of NW_021604602.1, from coordinate 5,217,995 downwards.
GCTGGTTGTGGTGTATGTCCAGCCATGAACCCAACACAACTAAAAAGCATAAAATTGTCCTTTGCTGTTAGAATTACATACTGTTGGGCAGGTATCATTGAAAGATCCTCCATGGATCTGCAATCCGTGACATCAGATGTCATGTTCTTACAACACTTGGTACCACTACCAGGAGTCTCTTTTCCACATTTCTTCTGAAAACTTGGAACTCTCTGTATCTCTCTCTCTTTCTCTCTGTCATGTTAGAGTCATTGAATGCCATGGGCCACAGAAAAGCACTGCCATCTGCCCCCTCCAGTCTCAGGTCAAGCTTTGGATATACTCAGTCCTGTCCCAGGAAAGCCCGTAGTCTCTAAGTTTTTCCTCAATTCCAGATATCTGAGTTATCTGTCAAAAATTAGAGTTTGGCTTTTAGCTCTAGAACACCAAAGAGGTCCCTTCTTCTGGACAGATCATTCAAAGTAGAACATTGTAAAGATCTCTCTTTCCGAGCACTTGAACTTCATCAGAGGCTAAAAATGGGAACTTCACTCTTGAAGAACATCAGTCTCTCTTGTTGAACCTATCTGAGCATCACCAGACCTCTATCTTTAGGATGATATTGAAATAAAATTCTAGATCTAGAAAACGAAGCAAAGTCTCTATTTCTAGACATCTGAGCTTTACTGAAAATGGACTGGATTCTTGGCATTAGCACATGAAAAAAAATCCATTTTCTGGACCTCTAATCATCACTGGAGATTAAATATGCAGACTTGTAGAACACTAAAGAGGTCTCTTTCCAGGTGTCTAAGTTTCAGCACCTGGAACTGGGATTCTAGCTCGAATGTTAAGGAGGACCCTCTTTCTACACTTCTGTGCTTCTGGCATCTGTGCTTCATCAACAAATAAAAGTACAGTCTTCGTTCTAGAACATCATAAAAGTCCCTCTTTCTGGATAATTGGACACCAAAGATTAAGAGGTAGAGCCAGGCTTCTGAACAGAGTAGAGATCCCCTTTCTGGACATCTGGACATCAAAGGGTGGAGATGGAGTCCTGGTTCTAATATATTGTGGATGTTCTTCTTTATGGACATCTGAACATCACCAATGTCTAGAGATAGTCCTGGTTCTAGAACATCATTGACAATGCTCTTTTCTGGACACCGAAGCTTCACTGGAGACACAGAGGCATAAAAGGCTGAAAGTAAAGTCTTTGTTGTTCTAGAAATCATGGAAGACCCTCTTTCTGGACATCTGGACATCACCAAAGGCTAGAGGTGGAGTCCTGGTTCTAGAACATCATGGAGGACCCCCCCTTTATGAATATTTGAGCTTTACCAAAGGCTAGAGGTAGAGTCTTAGGCCCAGAACATCAGAGAGGTCTCTTTTTCTAGACATCTGAGCTTCATCAAAGGCTGGGGGGAGGATCCTGGGCCTGGAACATCAGAGAGGTCCCTCTTTCTGGACATTTGAGCTTTATCAAAGGCTGGAGGGAGGGTCCTAGGTCTGGAACACTGGAACATCAGAGAGGTTCCTCTTTCTGGAGATTTGAGCTTCACCAAAGCTGGAGGGAGGGTCTTAGGCCTGGAACATCAGAGAGGTCTCTCTTTCTGAACATCTGAGCTTCATCAAAGGCTGGGGGGGGGGGGGTCCTGGGCCTGGAACATCAGAGAGGTCCCTCTTTCTCAACATTTGAGCTTCATCAAAGGCTGGAGGGAGGGTCCTAGGTCTGGAACATCAGAGTGGTCCCTCTTTCTGGACATCTGAGGCTAGAGGTGCAGTTCTCAAGGGCTTTTGTGAACATCTGAGCATCAATAAGACTGGAACCAGAGTTTTAGCTCAAGAGTGACAAAAGAGTCAGTCTTTCTGGATATCTACAGTTCGTCAGAGGAGAGAGATGGAGTCTTAATTCTAGAAAGTCAAAGAGGTCCCTCTTTTTACACATTTAAACTTCACTGGAGACAAACAAGACAGAGTCCTAGATCAAGCTATCAAGGTGGTCACTTTTTCTGAGCTTCTTCAAAAATCATCATTGAGTTAAGGCTTTCTATTGTCAATTTCTCTGGGACATTTGGGCTTTATGAGAGACTGGAAGTGGATCCCTGGCTCTAGAAAACTGAACAGTTTCCAGATGTTTATGCTTCTCTGGTGACTGGTTTAGACTATGGAAGACTTTCTTTAGACATCTGAGTTCTCTTAGAGGCTATAGCTGGAACTTGGCACTACGATTTCAAAGAACTGCCTCTTTCTGAGCTTCTGGGCTTTGACTGAACGTAAGAGCTAGAATCAGAGTCTCATCTCTAGAACATCAAGAAAGTCCCTCCTTCTTGGCCCCTAAGGTCCAGCAGAGGCTGAAGCTGGGCTCTGTGCTGACATACCAAAAGAAGAATTTATTCTGGATGTCCAAAGTCTGTCAGAGACTGGAGTTGATGTCCTGGTCCAAGGACATGAGCAGACTCCTTAAGCTGGGTATCTTAACTTCATCAGAGGCTGGGCTTGGGACTCAGGGCTGGACTATAAACACAGGACTCCATTTAGAGACACTGACAACACATGAGGCTTGTTTGAAAGCTGGAGGTGATGTATGTTCTCAAAAATATCAAGAAAGTCTTTGTTCTGGACGTTTGGGCTCCATCAGAAGCTGATGTGGAGGCCTTTACAGTAAAGCAGCAATAAAGCATTCACTCTGGAAGCCTGAGTTTCATAGGAAGGCTCTGCTTTCTACAGAAAGGGTTTTGTTGGACTCTTGGACTCTCTTGACTGTGCACAACTTCTGGAGGCATGTCTTCTTCCTGTTGTCTACACTGCGACTCATCAATCACACATGCCAGAGTCCCCACCATGGCTAGTATTGGCTCTTCCAGGCTGGGTCATGTCTGGTTCTTCAAGATGGTGCTTTCAACAGAGGTCGGTCCTGTGAACTTGCAGTTGCCTTTGCCTGGTGCTTCTCTGTGAGAATGAGGAGGTGGGGAAAGGAGGGAAGACAAAAAGGGGGAGAGAGAGAAGAGGAGAAAAAAAAGAGGGGAGAGAAGAAAGGGGAAGACGAAGAATCAAAAGAAAAAGATGTATAGGGAACAGGCAGAGGAAGAAGAGAAGCTGAAAGAGGAAGGAGAGGAAGAAAACAGATGAAAAGAGGGGAGAGGGAGGAGGGAGAGAAGGGAAGGTAGGGGTAATGGTGGCAGCAGCAAAGGCAGAAGTGATCTTAGTAGATGCTGGTCGTTGTGTAGCAACTGTGGTCGTGGTAGCCAAGTGGCAGCTGTGATGGTTATCATCTTCTTCTTTGCTGGGATGATGTTCATGTCACCTTCTCTAGAAGAGCCAGGATCTACCAAAACTCAGCTCTATTTCCCCTTCCCCCTTGCTCCCAACTCCCTCCTCTCAGCTGCTCAGGCAGCCTGACTATCCCCCCAAACCCCCTCAGAAGTCATGAGGGTAGGGCTCACCTCCCCAAGCTCAACCAGCATACCTGATGCCGGGCATCATGAGTGTCTGAGCAGTCACTCAGACCCACTCAGGAACCACTTTTGTAGAAGCTGTGTTGGCCCCAAGTCCAACTGGGACCAACTCATCTGGGTCATGATGACTTCTCAGCTAGGGCCCTGGCGTAGCCCCCGGGGAATGTGGAGGGCAAGGGGGGTGCACAGAACTCAGCCCCGGAGCAACATTTTCTCTGGAGCTCCAAGGACCGGAGCTGTGAGCCCCTCAGGCTCCAAAGCCAGACCTCCCACAGCTCTTGCGTAGATTCATTTCCAGAAGGAAACGGACATCTTGAGCACGCGCGAGAAGAGGGTTCTTCTAAACCCACCCGCACAGGCCCTTCATCAGACCCCAGTCCATCATCTCTTAAGCACACACAGGGTAGCACAAAGGTGACTTTACGGGATTTGAGGCAACTCCTCTGCCCCACTACACTACAAAAGGAAGCCCCAGCAAGACACCCACCCACCCCCTGTATTAGTAGCACACCCATTACTGCTTTAGTTAAGACAAGAAACATTTATTGAAAGCACCATGAGCCACCAGGCCCCATGCTTCTAAGCACACCACAGCTGCCTCACAACAGCCCTGTGAGGTAGGAACCTGAGCCCATTTCACAGATGTGGACTCAACAGTGAAGACACAACAGCCTCCCCCAAGTCAAGTCTCAGGGTCCATGGACAGGGATCAAGGCCACATGCCTGACCCTCGGGTCAGCACAGTTCATCAGTCAGTAGATGGGTCTCTCTACTCAAGGGGAGGCCAGGGTCCAGAGTCTTGGGTCCAGCATGTCCCACAGGAAATGTGCAAGACGTCCCCGTGGCTGTGGAAGCTGAGAGAGACACAGCTGCAGATGAAGACCATCTGCTCCCCATCCCGGAGGCTTATAAGAGTTCTCATGCACCAGGCAGGGTAGGGACTAGAGGGAACAACCCATCCCTGTGCTTAAAAAGCCCGAGCTACATAGAAGGCTCAAACTTCTGGGCAGCCATGGGGGTGGGGCAACACCTACCCACCAGCTCCTGCTATTCTAATCTATTCTAGAATTTTGCATATTTCTCACACCATCCCCAAGAACTCTATAGCCAATTCTCAGTCTATTAAACCTTGGTGGTTTTCTGAAGACTTTGGCCTAGCCCTCCTGAAAGGGTCTTCTAAATATTCTCCCTAGGCTTATACCTCGCACCTCAATGTCTCCCCAACAAAACTGTTAAATCTTAACATTTAAAAGCAAACCTCTTCCCTCTATCTCTGTCCCTCCAGAGCCGGGTAGGTGCTACCCTCCTGCCCTCCATTCTGGCTAAGTCCCACATGGACCTGAAGTTTCAGAAACCAGGGTACACCTGTACCCAGGGCCCATGGCCACCTCCACAACAGCCAGTATGGTTCAGCAGACATGAGCACCTGCATACCAAGCAACAAAACACTCATTTTCACACACAAAAAAATCTCACTGAGTCCCCCAATCAAACCAGGTTTGTTTAACTATTTCTAGGATATGGCTGACAGCCAAGGCCACACCATCAGCAAGGGGCTAGGATGGACCAAAACCCAGACCTTGATTCTCATGAGCTACCATATGATAGGCAGTCATCAGTGACACCCTTTGGTGCGGGAAGAGAAACTGAGGCTAGGGGTGGTTCAGGTAAGCTGTTCAAGGTTCAGTTGGAAGAAAACAAAGAAATAAACAAAAACAAAAACAGGTCTGATGCCCAAATGGGCAAGACCTTGGAACCCCTCCCCCACCCATGTGCCCATGGAACACTCTATAGAAAATAAGAAAACAAGGTCTGGGGTCCAATCTCCTCTATCCCCAGTCTGCCGGGTGCTCAAGGCTGTACCCCAAACTTCAAAAGTAACTTATAAGTCAATGCTGATTGTCACCAGTGGTGGGGACAAAGTCTGTTGGGTGAAATAGAGGGGGGACCTCAGAAATCATATGGGCACAGCCAAGTCCTCCTTAGAATCTGGGAAATACTAAACAACTCCTTTTCAGGATCATCCAGGCCAAAATATCAATGAGGACATTTTAGCCCTCAGAAAGTTTTATTCTAGACATAAATATCTCCAAAACTATGTTTCTACCAGGAAGGGCCCTCCTGTAGCTAACTAGGTCTCTACTAGGGAAAAATCCTCAGGGTTTCTGTAGACTTTGTGGGGGAGACCCCTCCCTTCCAGAAAGACCACAAAGTCATTCATTCACGCATCCACATCAACTTAACCTTCCCTTCATGGAGCAAGTATTAGGCACCCACTAATACAAGAGGCAGGGCGACACTGAGTGGGAACATGTCAAGAGCTTGCAGTTTAATCACAGCTTAGCCAAAATTGAAGAGATCCCTATTTGCCAGGCCCTTGGCTTCCCTTTTGTTACTTCCAAGGGACACAAGCTACCTAACAGTCACCCATAAACCTAGCCTGCAAGAGGCCAAAGGCCCATCCGAAACCAGGCACCTAGACAGAGTCAAAATTACATGAGCAAAGGGTCCTATCCACATATGCCTGCCACGAGACCCCAGAGCACAAAAGCAAACCTTTCAATAAGCTGTCAAAGACAAGCAGCCACACAGCAGGCCCTGAACACAGCCTGAGGGAGGCAGAAGCAGGATTTTGGTAATGGGGTGTGATAAGGCAAAGACATGACTACGGAGGCTCCTGAACCTGAGGGCACAGTGACAACACCAAGGGCTTAAGGGCATCTAGGACTGAGACACCAGGGCTTTGAAAACCAGAGGCAACACAGGAAACTGAGAGGGGTGGGGCTTCTGTGGGGTGGGCGGGGCTTCTGTGGAGTGGGCATGGAGGGAGAATGGGAAAGTAAGAAGGTTACTCTCCCAGATCCACAGGACTGGGACATGGGGATGGGAGGAATGGGGATGGGAGTTGATGTCATGGAAAGACCCTCGTAGGAAACGAGGATGCCAGCCAGACACTGACCAAGACACCTTGGAACTGGGAGAACTGGAAGGAGACAGCCTCCTTATTCCTCCCTTTATGCCTTACCCTGCCAGGAAACTACTAGGTGGACAGTGGGACATAAACTGGAATGGAGACCATTGTGAGTGCATGCCAGGGTCAGGCAGGGGTGAGCCTAAGAAACTTGGCTTGCTGAAGTTTTGTTTGGTGGGATGGAAAGAGCTATGCACACAGGAATGTGACTACTCTATCTGGCTCTCAGTCTATCCATCCACAGAATGGGGACCATGCTGAGGACAGCAGAAAAGACCTAATCTCAGTCCAAAGCAGAGTTGGGTATAGGAAAAGCTAATTTTCCTCATCTCCTGGCAGGGAAAGAGAAAGATCATCTAGGCCTACCAGCTAAAAGTGGAGAGAGGCATAAGAAAGAATTCAAAGATGCCATTATTTGGAAGCCCCTGTATTGACCTTTGGTTCTTGGCACTGGCCCAGGGGGCATAGATGGACACACATCACATACACAGAAACACAAAGCTTGAAAAAGCATCTCTCAGCTGACACCACCCTTTATAATACCCCAGAGCACATTGGCCCAGCCAGCTTTGGCCCTCACATAACCAGCAGCATCAGCCACTAAGATGGGAAGACAGGGAGGGTCAGGGAATCATGGAGGAATGTGAAAGCTAACATGCGTGAACCACATAAGCATCTATCTTGCACCACACAGCTATCCGTTCATAGCCAGCACTACGTACCACATCAACCACTGGACATACAACCTCAGTGTCCACAGTGAGACTCTTTATTCGGTGACCACTAATAAAGAAAGGCATAGGTTGTGGTTTCGAGCCAACCCCATCGTGGCACCATCCCTGGTGACAGCCAGCACGTACGTCACACTGTTACAGAGAATCAGCCCTTGGCCCTCACAACAACCCTGTGAGGTAGGCTTGCCAGTGACACACACACCTGAGAGAGAAGACTATGGGTCAGAGGGACAGAGGAACAGTTGAATGGCCCTGCCAGATCACATCTGGGTGAGTCCTAAAAGAAACAAGACTCTCAGCGGAAAGCAAGAGTTCCTTTACTTGGCATGAAAGATCACAAGGCACTGTACAGAAGCCCACTACAACAGTGGCTGGTTAACAGCTTAGGGAAGAGAGAAATACAGCAAAATGGTTTGATATGGGTTCAGATACATTCTCCATCACTGTATGACCACTGTATGAGACCAAAGGCATCTGTCCCTGGGACTTGTTACAATTGTTAGCTCTCCATCTATCTACACAAATACAACAGAAGGTAACTGAAACCCTACCCCTGGTCAGGCACTGTGGTAGGCACCAGATCTGAGGCAGTTTGGCCTGATGCTGTCAGTGGGAGGGAGGATATTGGGAAAGGGGAATTGCTGCCAGACCATGCTAAGTACTCCCCTGGGAAGAGCCTTTTGGGAAGGGATATAACTAGGTGCCTTACACAGGTCTGAGTCAGGGGCTTGGTCTTCAGTCAGAAAGCTAAAGGCATCCCCAACCTCTCCTAGAGGTAGGTGTGGATGTGTCCAAGGAGGGGTAGAGGGCAGAGGTACTACCTAAAATAGCCCCCCAACCCAAGGTGCGAAAGGCCCTACTTTATATGAAAATACACAGCTTTAACAAACATAAACTATTCCCCATTATACCTGAGCAAGGCTGCCCCACCCCAGGGCTAGGGTTCCCAATGCTCTGGCACACCCCCAGGGACACATACACTACCTTCTAGAGTTACAATCAGAAGTGTCCAGTTATACCAATCCTCACAACATCCTGAGAGGTGGGTGCCATGGTCCCTACCACAAAAGACAGACTCAAGCACTCAGATAAGATCGATCACACAATTTGTCCAGATCCAGGACCTGGCCTTGCCAATCCTACTACTTCCAGTAGGAGGAGAACTCAGGAGAGACCTGTGCCTCTTCCCCTTCACAGCAGAAAGCTGGAGGGAGGCCTCACCTAGCCTGGGACCCCCTCAAATACAGAGGGCTGAGCTCGGGGTTTGCAAGGTGCCATGTGTCTTTCTCGCCTGGGTCTGCGAATGGATTACTCAGAAAGGACACTGGGACATGATCCCTGTCACCTGTACAAGCAACCATCTCCTGTAATTTTCTCTAAAAAGGAGGCAAGCATTAGCTGAGCTCCAAAGTGGCCAGAATGACTCTCAGATCATCCTTGTAGGAAGAACAGGGTGTCTCGCAGCCTTGAAAGCCTGCTCGCAGCCAGAGGCAGCTGCTTAATGCTTAGTCCACTCCCCATTTGGGCCTCTTAAGGATATGGGCTATGATTTCTGAGCACCCAGGGAACACAGTTTGCTGATTACTAATCAACCTAGTTTTGTGAGGAACAAAATTGGAGTGAGCAATCAAGCTTGCAATAGAACTCAGACCCGAAGTTTGAATTGAAATCAGGGAATCCTCTTATTGGCCACACAAACACAGCTTCTTTACAAATGTCCCCATCTTTTCTTTCAAAGGGCAGTAGTGCAATGAGTTCTTGTGAGCCGGCTCTAGTATAGCACTAGCTAATTTTTTTAAAAATGCTTGCTGACTATAAGAGAATGAATGAAGGTGTAAAAGAATGGGCACATGAGTTACAACCACTGCCATCTGGTGGAGGAAGCTGCAAGGCTGATGGCGGAAGCTCATGACAGGGACCATGCACCAGGCAGGGTAAAGCCTGGGGAGGCAGCTCTGCTTATGGTGGGAGGGGCTGGCTCCAGGGAACTCTGGAAACCTGACCCTCCTGGATTACAGTAGAGAGATGTGAGGTGTGGGAAGCCTTATGGAGAAAAAGCTATGTTGATGGGTCCAGCTGGGACGTGCTCAGAGCCGTGACCTGGGAGGTGGAGGCTATGAAAGGGGACCTTGCTTCATGACCACAGCCCATGGTGTCACACAGCTTGCCCAAGGTGAAGGGGTTTGCTTTCAGGAGAGGGAGAAAGGCCCAAAGCACCAGGTCAAGTGATGGAGGCCCAATCCGTGTATGCATGGATGGATGGATGGATGGATGGATGGATAGATGGATGGATGGATGGGTGGGTGGGTGGATGGGTGGATGGACAGAGAGACTGACAGATGACTAGATGGATAGCTGGATGGATGGGTGGATGAATTAAAGTCATGTTGAAGGCACCACTGGCTTCCCAAGCTTTGATGTCCAGATAAGCATGGAGTGAGAGGGCTGAACACAGGCAAACACGCTAAGTGCTATAGTAGAGGGTTGGGAGGGTGTTCTGGAAGGCAGGATAGGCTCTCCTGGACTACACTCCCTACCCAGATGGTAGTAGCTGCCCTGTGAGGAGGTTGGGAGGGAAAGAGCAGAGACCAGAGAATGGCCTTGCTCCTAAGACTAAACCTGAGGGGGTCACATCAGTCGAGAACTGAATTCCCCATTCATTCCCTAAAAGTCGACAACTGCCACTGAGGTACAGTGGCAGGCCAGAGCTAAGGAATGTGTGAAGACAGTTGATAGAACACTAAGAAGCCAGTTCCTGTAAGAACTGTCTCCATTGTCTACACTCTGAGGAGAGGGGAGAGACAGATGAATAGTCCATCACTCAGGAAGACAAGATGGAGGGTGGCCACACCACAAGAGGTACAGAGGACAGGTCAGAGTTCATAAACTAAAAAGGCATGGTTAACCCAGACGCAAGCTTAAAAATGTTCTCTACCTGCTGGTGCAAAGATATCACCATTCCCTATTTCGCCGGGTAAGTAAATTCTAATGCCAAGCTACCTAGACGTCAGCTGGGTCTCCCATCTCACTTCTGAGGTAACTGTGAAAGGGCCTTGACTAGTCTAAGGACATCCTCAACCAAGTTCCCTAAAAAGCCATGATCCACTGGACTTGGACAAACAGTTCACAGAAGATAAGATACAAATTGTTAACAAACATGGGTGAAAAGTATTCAGCCTTCATTAGCAGTTAGAACACGTTTTACACACACGAAAGCATTTTTTAAGAGGTGGGGCGGGGAGCCAGCAGATACCTTAAATACTAGTACATCACCTTAAATGCTAATACATCAGACAAGATAAAACACTGTACTCGTTCTTCAATCAACCAACAGCCATTCAAACACCCCTAACCTTTCATCCAAGAAGCTCAGTCACAGAGAATCCATCCACTCACTCGCTCATTCACTCAGCCATCTACTCACTAATCCATTCACCCATCCTCTCGTCTGCCTGCCAGTCTCTCAATCACTCCGTCGCTCATACCTGTCCACCCTTCCAGACACGCTCAGTCAACACTCATAGACATCCTACAAGAAATCCAGAGCTCCTTGCCCTGAGTGGGCTCACAGTCTAGCAGAAGGAAGCTAAATGAAAAGAAAGGGCCCATGGCAAGAGCTAGATGTGGGGGAGAGCTAAAGATGTGGGGGAAGCTGGTTGTGCAAAGCCATTAGTTGGGATGTCATTGGGAATGTTAAAAAAGAAAAAAGAGAGAGAGAGATGATCTTGCACCAGCAAGAGTCAGATGGGTAGATCATGTCATAGCCATTCAGTGGTACCCAAGCAGGTGAGAAAGACCATGGAGCAAAGAAAACATGGAGAACAAGACGCTCATTGCAACAGACAGAAAACAACAACAGAAAAGTGAATAACACCAATGGAGCTTTAAAAAAAAAAAGGATGCTCGTTAAAATGAAAAAAAAAATAACTGCTCATAAGAATTTGGAAGGCAGAAAGAAAGATGGAGCACATGAGGTTGAGGGGCGTGTTTCCCCCTGCTGAGTTACATATCTTTACATTAACAACTTCACCTCAGAAAACACTAGGGCTTTTGGCCCCACCTGCCCCTAAGATGGGCTGAACATTGCAGGGGGAGCCGAGGAGAGCTGTAGGTCTCAGTATTATCAGAGTAAGGAAGTTGTGTTTTGCATATGAGTGTCAATCAAGAGACAAAATTTGCCTTCTTTTATAATATTGAAAGAAAAAACAAATACGTCTAAGATAGCCCTGAGCAGGCAGAAGTGCTGGGACCCCATCTTGGGAGCACATGCAGACCGCCCTCCCCACACATATCCTAGGTGATCCTAACATGTCTCTCAGAACCCCAGAACTAGAGACACTTATTATTCCAGATCTGATTAGGAGTCAAAGACTCCTAAAGCTGGATCTATCCTTTTTTATTCCCAAGGTGACATGGCAAAGTCACCTACCCAAGCCCTCCTGCCCTCCAAGGTCTCACTGACCCAAGGCAACCCAAGGTAATCGGTAACCCATAGCACCCCCTCCAATCTCCTAGCATGAATGTTGAGACAAGGCCCACCTAGAGACCCACCCCATGCTGCCCCACGTCGCTGTCTTCACACCAGTAACCCACATGTAGCCCCAGCATTCTCCTTCTGACCCCATCCCACGTCTGCCATCTTGTCACCTTGCCTCTCTAAACAGCTGCATAAGAGCCCCATGCAAAGACCCCGCTGGCACTTTTCTTCCCAGCATCTCCACCCGCCCCCTCACTCAGACTTGTGTGGACCATCTTCCGGAACCAGGTCAGCAGATGTCCCAAGGATGATAAACGCCGAGGCAAAGCCTGGAGCCCCAGATTCTGAAACAAGATGTCATCAGACCCCTGCGGCCCCAGCTCCACGTCAGGCCCACGTGGCGTTGCTCACGTGGCCCAGACACGTGGTGCTGGGGGCACAGAAGGTTAGGTAGTCTGTGTCTTCCACGATCGGCGGCTGTTGCCATCTATCCAGTGCCTACACTAAAAACCTCGAAGCTAGAAGCGGAGGAAGTGCCCATCTTCCTTCTTCAGTCATTTCAGAACGCTTCTTCCAGGGGTCCCTCCTCCTTGCTGGTGTCTCAGACCCTTGGCAACTCAGGTAGCAGCAGCCCCACCCACACCAACCTTCTGTGCCATCTCTCTGTCTTTCTACTAAGCCTGTACTCAACTCTCACCCCTTGCCATATAACCCATCTGTCCACCCTGTTCTCGGGTCTGCACATGCTCCCTGGATCCAGCCAAGCTATTGTCCCCCTGCTTGGGCACTTGACAAGAATCTGTTGTTTTGTTTGGTTTGTTTTATTTTGATTTGGTTTGGTTTTTAATGCCCCCAATAGGAATTGAGAAGTCAAGGAGGGCTGTGACTCTTTTTTTTTTTTAATAGTCAGACACAAGCATACAACACACAACTCTATAGATCTAGTCAGCAACAGAGAAAGAAAACTGGACAGAAGCAGAGAGTCAGTCCCAGGTGGGGACACTAGAATAAACAACTCTCCAGGTCTCCCCCAGCAGCCCGTGGGGGCCAGTAAGAAGACAGTTTCAATACACAGTACAAACGCGCATTTTACTGGTTACAGAATACATGTTTAAACATTCTAGAAGATGGGCCTTGAAACGGGCTCCAGGGGTGGCATGTATGTCTAGGGTCTGGGACCCAGGATCATGTGTGAAAGCCTGTGCCGAGGTACACTTGCCTAGAACTCTGAGCTGAGACAGCCTTGATCTCAGAGAGCACCATGAACAAAGATACTTGCTTCACCTGGGGCTCTTGGTCCTCTGGGCTCACAGGTCACACTTGCTTTGTCTGCAGCAGACCCTGGGTGTTAAGTCACACTCAAGATGGTATGCAGCAGGCAAAACCTCCTAACTTCTGACCTCCTCCTGTCTTTTGGCTGCCTAAGCCAAAGGCTAAGTCATATCAGGATTAGAAGAGATCCTTTCCCAGGGAGGAGTCAAGGTACCCACTGGGCATAGCGTCCCTTATTCACGCAACCATCTAGCTACAGAGCCCCAGGCCTGAACCCTTCCCTCCTATCTATGCCTACGGAATGGGCACTATGCAGGGATGTGTCAATGGACTGAATATGTGACAGACAGTGAAATGGCACCACAAACAGGAAATGACAATGGTGATCTAAGACTAGGGTCTTCCTCAGCTAGCTGCTCCGAGTCAGTTAGGCTGTGTGGAAGCAGCTTGTGGTGGGGCCGAGAGCTATCTCTTTCTAATCCCAGTCAGTGTATGGCACATGCAAGCCCCTCCCTCTCTCTCTCCCTGGCTCCCCTTTGACTCTTTTCCTGCTACATTGTTGCCTTCTTGTCTCCCTTCACAAAAGCATGAAGATTTGATTCCTTTGGGGACAACAAACAGCTCAGCTTTAAATGAGCCATAACCTCAGATCTTAGAGCCCTCACTTTGCAAATCCCTCTTCTACTCCCCCTATGTAGATTTCGTTCCTTTTCTATCCATCTGCCCACCGCCCCATCTTCCTGCCCCGACAATCTCACTTTTATAAGCCCGGTGTGCAGAATAGAAAAAGGCATGCTGAACTCAGCCCATCTCTCAGATCTTGCTTCCCTTCCTTGTCTTTCCTCTGTCTTAGTTTGGTTTTTTTTTTTTTAATCTATTAATTTCCTGTGAACATAATTGTATTACACATGCAAACTAAACATCGCCTCCCTCTTGTATCTGGGCTTGCAATCTTCTCCCTCTGTCTGGTCACCTTTTATATTTAAGTATTTACTGTTATTTATGACCCTCCACTGCTTGTATTTTATTCTCGCAATGGAAGGTGCAGCCTTGTTTGGGGGCCACGGTGTTCTTCGATTTTTCACGCATTCTTTGAAAGGTATAATGTATTTATCTATTTAAGGACTATGCATGGAATCTCATTACCATTTCTGTCCAGACAGCCTCTCTTAATTACCCATTTATCATGTTGCTTGTTTTATTATCTTTCTCTCCTTTTTTTTTTTTGCGTTTTTTTTTTTTTTAATTCTCTCTGTTCTCCCTCCCTGGAAGAACCTGGGTCTGGATTACCTCATCGATCTTCAGGATGAATGAGTGTCTCCTTATTAATCCTCGTGGACGTTCCTCTTCCGAGGCACCCACGGATCGCTTCCTCTCTTTGCTACTCTCTCCTCCCCTCTCTTTCATTTTCCCTCACGCCTTCTCCCTTCCCCTCTTCTCCCTGTGTCTTCTCATGAAGGGACCTCAGGTGCCCAGAATAAGATGAACAGAAGTCCCATGGGCCTTCCTTCCTGGCCTCTCTCTGTCATTTCCATTTCTAATTCAGTCATGTGTGCTCATTCATCCTTTCCATCACTCTTTTATTTCAATATTTATTCTTTTATTTATGGACCTCAGGTGCACAGATTTAGATTAAGCTTGATCTGAGGGTCCCAAGCCTTCTCCACATGGGTCTGCCTGCAGCTCTTTTGTTTTTTAATCTCCTGTGCTGGTGCTTGGGCTCAGGAGATATTTAGCTATCTCAGGAGCCCAGTTTTGAATTGAACAGCAGAATTCTTGCTGTTCTCTCGCTCAGCCCTATATGGCTCTCTCAGGCATATGCCTCCATGTATATTCATTACGTCCTCAACCTTTTCGCTGTGTCTGTCTGTCCCGTCTCTTTTCAGCATTGCATGTGTCTTCCTTTATCTCCTTTGTACATTTTTTTAATCCCTGACACCGCTTGAGCACCACAGTGATAAACTAATGTCACCGCTTCCCGAACATCCTTGTGTGGACACTCCTAAACTTGTTCCTTTTTGCTATTTTGACTTTTATGGGTGAGTTTCCACGCATTTGTTTGACACACCCAACAGATACGTATTCGCCATATTTAAACTCTTATCTGAGAACTGCTGTTTCCTCTTGTGCTCATCTAAATCTTTCCAATCTCTTCCCTTTTCTCTATCTTCCCACTGATCTAACTCTTTGTCCCAACATGATCAACAACAACATTTACAACCCCTGGTCTATAATTTTGTTTCCTGTGTTTGTCTTGCAAGGCGGAGATGGAACCCAGAACTTGGCACATGCTAGACAACAGCTTCATCCCTGAGCCCCAGCCCATCCCAGGGCCTCAATTTTGAATTAATATGGATGACTTGTGTTAAACAAGCGCCCAATCCTAGACTTAATTGTCCCCACTTATTATCTTCTCTGCTCCTTTTCATTTTTTCCCCATCTTATTGTTACTTTCTATCACTCCCTCGCCCTTTTATTCTCCGGGAGATCAGATGACCCTGGGGCTCGGCAGCACCCCTCCCCCTAAGAGTGAATGCAAATCTTTTTTTCCCATCCATTCATTTGTCCTCTCGCTTCCATTCAGTCTTTCTTTCCATTTCAATACTGGTTTCTGCACTTCCAGAGGGCAGGTGCACCTAATTGGATACATCATAATCTGCTATTAATGGACCTCCCCTCCAAGCCCCCATTGAAGCCCTCCCTGACATATTGATGCCTGAAAGGTCTCTTGGTCGGGTGGGTCATTGTCCATCTCAGAAGCACAGATGGGAATTAACCAGTCTGCTGACACAGCCCCTCGTCCCGTCCCTAGCAGGGCTCTGTCTTCCAGCTACATTCATCTACCTATTTGTGAGTGTATTATTACCTTTCTTCTCCTTTGTCACTGGCTGCCATTCTCAGCTACACAGCCTGGTGAATCGAGTCACCTGCAAACATCCTTACAGCTTTCTCTCCTCTGTGCCTTTCCCATTTACCATCCTTTCCCCCAGCTTTCCTTCTTTTTAGTATTTAACCCTCTGCTGATAGAATTGGTCAGATTGTGAAGCCTAGTTTAACCCTCCCCTGAAGTTCCTCATCTGTCTGCTTTCTTTCTGTCCTTATTTCTTTTTCTCTTCCTTTCTTTCTTTCTGTCTTTCTTCCTTCCTTCCTTTCTTCCTTCCTTCCTTCTTTCCTTCCTTCTATATTGCCTCTGTCTTGTTACAGTTTCCTATATGCCCTCTTTCTCACTTGCTGTCTCTCATCTCCTTGGAGCTGGGGTGTCCAGATAGGATTAACTATCCCCGATACTGACTTAGCTGGTCTCTCCCTGCATGCTCACACAGCCCCTCATATTTTGTAAGCACTTTGTTCGTTCTCTCTCTTTCCTGAGTCCTTCTCTCTCTGATCATGCCATCATCCCTCTGTTTATATTAAGGGGCCTCAAAACCCTCAGAGCTGGTTTAGACAGCTCTTCTCCTTCTTTCTGTCCTTTAGGATTCCTTCTGGAGTTAAAAATTTCCTTGGGTCCATGATGACACAATACCAGTTCACACATGGTACTTTCTATATCTATCACCTTGGCATTTTATTGATTTATATCGATTGCCTGGGCACCAATGAGACAGGATGAGACTGTGTGCGCCCACCATGACTTTCTCTTTATACCTAATTATTTCTCTATCCCTCATGCTGCTTTCACTCGCCCAGCTAAACATGCATTATGTGATGTAACACACACCAGTGAAACAGCCTCCCAACAAGAAAACCAGAGTACCCATGCCCTCTTGGCCCTTTTTACTTCCTCCCGCCATGTTAACTACCAAAGTGTGCAAACCCGTAGCCCAGAAACACACACACAAATGGCAGATGTGGGGCAAACACAGCATATGTTCTTTTAACACCAGATTCTCCCAGGGTTTACCCTAGACATACAAGGAACAAATCTGAGACTAGCCCCCCTCCTTCCCCAGACCCCCTTGGCAGGGCAGACACTTCCCCTTCTGCCCCTCTGGGCCCCAGTGAATGGCCATCCCCATGAGAAACCTGTTTCAAGACCCCAGAATACATAGAGACACAAACATAGTACGGTCTTCCCGGTGGGAAACGACGGAACAGAGTTCATTTGTAAATAGGTGGCTTTGTCTACAGCGATATAAAAATATTTTGGCCTTTTAAGACAGATACAAAAGAAAAGTCCCCATCACCGTCCCCAAATGTCTCAGTCCTAAACAATAAAGAACTTGAAGAGGTTTCGATGGAAACTTTGAAGACAGAAAACCTGCCCATTATGTTTCCCAGACATTTCCAGGGGGTGAGCTCAGGTCATTGGAGGCTTGAAGCCTATTTGAGAAGCTGGTCTCTCCGCCTGCATTTTCTCCTCAGCCCTTTGAAGGCCCCAGCTCACAAGGGCGCTTCCAATCCTAGTCAGTACAAGAGCCAGAGGGAGAGTCCGCAATGAAAGGCCCATTCATTTGGAAGAGTGAAAAAGAAGAAATTCTTTTGGGGTCCCACACTTGAAGCTGCCTATAGAATTCTTTTGAGACAGAGACAACACTAGGCGGATGGAGGCTCCCCTCTTACAACACAAGCGTCAGGTCAGCCCCCGACTTGGCTCACTGGGCAACCCCCCTTCCCCCCATCTGCACAGGCTGCAGCTCGCCTCACAGGGTACGTGGAAGCCCCACCCAATCAGCCATTACGTATGCTCGCTAGACTCTAGCCACTTACGATTGACAGTTGGAGGGTCCCAGGGGCAGGTTTCTGTGTCCATGTGTCCAGGGTCCCACGCAGGATTCCAGATGACGACTTTGGCTAAAAATCAGAAAGCTTGCAGTCACAGGATAGAATCCCACCCAGGAAAGCAAGTACCAGGAGGGGGGAACTGCCAAAGAAGTTCGCAAGGATGACTTACAGCAGAAACTCTCTCAAGTTCAACAAATTTGAAATCCACGGAGACTAGACTGTCTTTTCAACCCACTCATCCCATGCTCACCCTGACCAGCTACCTATGAGGGGATGGGGCATGTACCGAGAGCCTTGGTAGTAGCTTGCATGGTGGCCTAAGGGGGGTGCAAAGTGGGTAGCAAAGCTCTAGAGATAATGTACCTATAAAATGCCAACTGATACCTACGTGAGCAGCCCACTCCCAGGTAGACAGAGCTCTGAGAACACTCTGAAGGTAGGGCACAGGTTGTGCCCAGGGACAAGTCAATGGGCCAGCAAGACTCAGCATGGGCCAAGCCGGGCAGAGGGCCACATAATGGAGGCCAAGATCCCAGTATGTGGGCTATGCTAAGGCCATAGGGTTTTCAGTGGGCAGTATCTTGAATAACCATTGCACATACACAAACACACAGGATGACAGGTGACCCCTAGGTTACCCATCCAGCCACCTCTATGCTAACATGACACAGGAGTGCAACAGACCCAGCAGAACACCAGCACGCCAAGTCTTTACAAGTCCAGGACTTATCTCAAACATGAGGTAGGACTGTGAGATGTACAATAAAGACTCACATGACTAGACAACTACCAAGGCCCACAAAAAGTATAATGTAGAGGCAGCCTCCTAGTACGAACTCTATTCTCCTATCCACAACAGGATTGTCCCATGGCAGGACAATAAATGAACTATGTGTATACAACATGCTAATGAAGGGGCAAGGGTGTTTCTGTATACTTTTCTATTTTAATTTTATTTTTGAAACAGTTTCTTATGTAGCCCAGACTGGCCTCAAGTTTGCTATGTCGTAGAGAGTGAACCTGAACTTCTGACCATCCTGCTTTTACCTTCCAAGTGCTCAGATTATAGGCATGCATGGTTTTCTTTGGTGCTGGGGACGGAATCCTAAGGTTTCTGACCTGCTGGGCAAGCATTCTGACAATGGAGATACACCCCCAACTCTCGTAGCCAACTGCCTTGATTTTTCTACAAACTCAAATTGCTTGAGAAAATAAAACAAAACAAAATGACTGGTGGAAAACATGTTTTAAATGAGTTGATGTTTAAAATGTGTTATTAGCGTCTGGTAAAGGTCAAAACCTATGGCAAAGGGGAGTCTGTCTGGAAGTGGGGGTCTGGATGGGAGCAGGAGAAAAGCCAGGGTCAGTTCCAAAACCCTTTAAGTGACATGCAGGGAACCAGGAGACCCCGAGGAGTGAATGGGGGAGTGGGGGCACTACTAAGAAATAGACAATGAGAGGATTTGTGTGTGACAGGCTCTGGGATGTCACAGGCTGGGATGCACAAAACCACAGGACTTGGCAAACACCCTAGTGCAGGCTGCCAGATACCTGCCCTGCTAGCTCTTCAAGGACTCTCTTCCTTATCCTTATTTCAACCTTCACAGACAGGTTTTCCACCCATACCCTCCATTCCTAGATGGCGCTCTGGCTGAGGTATCCCAAACCCTTTCAGGGCACAGTGAGGACACAACTCTTTTATTTCCAAGCCTCCTGCAAATCCCTTCTCTGGCCTGTGCTCCCCAAACCCCACTCTGCCATAATTGCTGGAATCTGTGTCTTAAAAAAAAAAATAAGTGTTCACAGGACAACCAGAAGATATGGGTGACCCAAGAACTACTGGTCATCTAACAGCTCAGGAATGCATAACTGCATACTGAATACCGCTCTCCCCATGATCCCTGAAGGCTGGGGTGGCCACTCATCATAACCATGGTCCCTAGGTGACACAAGACTCCAGACCAAGAACACACAGTAAGACCAAAGACGCTGCTGTTTCCTTGCTGGAACCTGAGCTGGGGCCTTCACTCGACTCCTTCTGTTTTCCTCTATTTTGTTTTTAATGGCAGGGAGATAATCAGAAGCAACCCAGGGCATCTGGGTTTTTTCCTGTCTCTCCTCCAGGCCCCTGTGGACCCTAGGCGCACCTGACTGTCCTTAATGAACTCTGCATGCAGACCCCAGGCTGCTACGCTAGCACGTAACCCGGGCAAAGTCGTGCCTTGGTTTAAAAGCTGCGTGCAGCAGTTCCAGGTGTACGTGATATATTAATGACGCAGTGCAGGGCTGGAATCTTAACAAGTGTCAGAAAAGCTGCAGCAATGACTCACTTCAACCGAAGGGAAAAACAAGATTTTATAGAGTCCACAGGAACCACTGTCACAGACGTTTGATGGAAGACCTTGTAAATGTATGCCCTGAGTTCATGCTACACATATAAAATGAGGGTGGGTACAGCAAGTGCAGCCCCCATGGCGCAACAGGGTCAGAACATTCTAACTCTGCATCTTGAGATAATGCTTTTTAAAAGTTTCTCCCTTCCGGAGGCACACAGGACCTAATTGATCTTGTTTTCGGTACAAATATCTCTCACTGATGTTTCAAACAGAGGAAAAACGTCAAAGGACTATTTTTACTAAAATGTGGATTTCAAGAAATAAGAGTCTGCAGTTACACAAATGATCAGCCTTTCCCGTTTCCTACCTGTTGAGAAAATACTACCCTCTTGCAAGTTCCCCTGACAACTGTAAGCTCTTTGCAAAGCTCATTTCCTGTACCTTTGTTGAGACCCAGGCCCTGGACATTACAGGCCCATTTATGAAAATGGGAGCTGTAATTGGGACATCTTTTGAAACCATGTCCCCTTCTCCGCACCGGGCCCCCTCTAATTTTCGTTGGTCGGGTTTCAGAGGATGTTTATATACGCCTCTTCCTGGAATTTCACCTCTTTGCTTCAGGAGTGGGCAATTAGAGAGAATTAGGACCTATTTGGTACATGTTTACCCTTAATGGACAGAAAGACTGAAGCAGCCTTGGGAACACTGTCTGCCAGTCTAATTGAAGCTGGCAATTTTTTGATTCCTCATTTCAGCTTCATCGGTATTGTAGCAACCAAGGTCACAAAACAAAAGCTGCAGTCCCCCCACGGTAATGATGGGTGCAGACTGACAGAAAAGGTCTGCAAGCTCCTGATTGCCTCGCTGAGGCCCAGAGTCAGATGGAGAGAAGTACACAAGGGGGTGGAGGTGGGTGGGTACCACTCATTTTTTTTTTTATAAGTTGTTACCTTGGTGGCTTCAGCTAGAAATTCTTCCCTGAGTGGGCCAGGATGCCAAAAAGGCTGATACCAAGGGTCTCTTGACCAACGGGTGCACAATGACCCCTTCTGGACAGCACCCCTGGGACACATTCTCCTGACAGGGAAGTCATGGGTCTAGTCTCATTAGACAAGGAATGCTCTCTGGCCCAAAAAGGGTTTCCCAGCCTGGCCCGTGGGATGTTTGAATAATTCCCTGTAATAAGTAATACCTTTGCCACAACACACGGGGCAGCAACGGCCTCCACAAAGACCTATGATTTCTAAAACCTGTCAGTGAGGAACTAGCTGAGCTCTGAGACGCCCTGACCACGCTTGTCACTCGGGAACCTGCAATCAGCAGCCCTCACCCAGGGCTGCAACCGGCTAGACTGACAATCTGACCCTCTGGAATCTCCAGCCCCCTCACCTTTAAAGCAGGGGGGGGGAATAGAAACAAGGCTGCCAAGGGACCTCGTGTGCCAAAGACCCAGCACTTACAGATTCCAACTCCAAAGGCTTTAGATGACTACAGATCTGTACCCCTCATCTTAAGGATTGAGAAGGGATGACCCTGAGGGCTAAAGACAGAAGCTGGGGTCACATCCATAGGCAGGGCTGACAAGGGGCTGGGTTCAGACACTAGAAGACAGCTGAAGACAGCTGCCTATCCAGGACCCATGTACCCATTCTGAGCTCTGTCTACTGACCACCTGACAGTTTCTAAGCTAATAGAGGTCCAAAGTGTCCAGCCATGGACCTCTGCATGGCCATCTCTTGTTTCATGGGGGCTGTGTCTCATTACAGAATAGGCACAGTTAGGCTCTGGTCCCATTTTACCGACTGAGAAACTGAGGCTCAGAAATGGTCTATCGCAAAGACAGTGACCATGACTGAGAACCAGGACTCCTTCTCCTAGCAGGAACTTTTGCCTTGGGCCAGTCTAGGGCAGTAGTAGGACAACTCCTGGCAGGGGGATGGTCACTCTGACTTTTTCTGCTCTATGTCCCTAACCATATATACTCGCCTCGCCACACCCTAACTCAATTTCAGACCCCCTAACCCCACAGTTCCCTAACCTTGAAGGAACAGCTGCCTATCCACATACAGGATGACCCAGGGAACATGCTGGAAGGAAAAAAAAAAAAAGCCACACAGCTGTGGTCCCTAGTGGCCAGAAAAGACATGTGCTCACTCTTTGGCCCTTGCACGATCCTCTTTCCCCAATTTTCCATTCTGGACTATTGCTTGGCCCCATTCTGTCTCTAAAGCATCTTTTGGGCTCTGGGCCCAATGTGATCACATTCCTGCCTATAGTTAGTTAATCCTATGGCTCTTCTCCTAGAGACTTACACAAATCTAGCCCTGGGAAGGACAAGTTCAAGGGTCCCCAGGGTCAGACAGTGGGTGGGTGACTACGTGCATCATTATACAGCAGGGGTCTGCTCCTAGGTGCAACACACACACACACACAGAGACGCGCGTGTGGACACACACACATACACAGAGTGAGGGGCCCCCACACAGCACCCTGGGAACACACACACACCATGTCGAATAGGTAATTGAGGTTTTCTTCCTTTCATCTGAAGAAAGGGCACCTTCCATTGACAGGAGCCATTCACAGGACCTGGGAAACTCATCGAAGCTAGCTCTCCCAATTATCCCCAGGTGGCTGTGCTCCACAGGACTCCCCCACATTCCTTTCTGCCTGAGCCTTTGTTTCCAGCTGCAGCAGCCTCAGAGCTCCCAGGCTAAGTGTCTCCTCCTTAAGCCCTAGCCAAAGACCCTATTCACTGAGAGAAGAGAAGGCTAACTCAAGGTGGTGGGGAGCCTGGCTGTGGGGCCCCACTCTCAGGCTAGGGGAGGGAAGACCTCACCATCTGCAATTTTCTCTTAAGTCCAAAGAAACTAGAGAGCAATTAGGAAAGTCAAGACTGTACTGTACCCTCCACCCCTGTTCTCCTCTTAATTAATTCCTCTCCCACACACATCCTGCCTGAGTTGGAGGGGTGGGGGCTACTGGCCTCCGTCACCTAACACCTGCCCTATACACACACACACACACTGGAGGAAGAAAAAAAAACATGGACAATGCCTCTGAGAAGCCTGGCTGGCTAAGGCCACCAGATTCCCAAAGGAAGAGGCAGGGGGCCCCCCGAACATTGGCCTCAGGGCCAGACAATCCCAGAACACAGCAGACATTCGCATCAAAGATGGAGGTCTAGGTCCCCTCTCCTAATACTGTTCTGCTCTGTAGCACCGTTGCTGTGTTTCTAGGTGCCCAAAAGGAAATACCATCAGAGGCTCCTAATAGCCCCCTAAAGTATCCCTAACTCACAGAGGACTAATTTTTCTATGCCACAAAGGCACCCCCACTCTGAAATACCCCCTCCTCAGAAACCTAGAGAGTCCCAAGTGTCCATGAGCAGCCGGGGTTTACTCAGAGCTACCCACCACCCACCCAGTGCCTCTCTCCTTTCAAGACCCCTGTGCTTAAAGTAAACTCACTCAGAAAGACTCAATTCTCCTAGAATTTTTCCATCTTCTCTATCTAGGGATGGTGGTCTAAACTTTACTTTCCTCCTCCTTTTGTCTGACAGGGATGGGGCTGAAAGCAGCAGAAGAGAGGGTAGCTCTTGGGACTCATTCACAGCCTGTTAAATTCCAGTCTCTAGAGAAGAAAGGGCTCCCAGGGCAGCTGCCCCCACCCAGTTCCTCCAGCATGGCTTCTCCATTGTCCTTCCCTGTCCGCTGCTCTGTAGCCATTGAGGGCCTTAATTTACCTCCCCCCACACCCCTTTTGTGTGACACCCCTTACTCTTCATGAACCAGCTCATTAAAAGATCAGTAGATTTTCTTTTCATTCTAAGTCAGATTGCTCATAAAAAAAAAAATGTAAGTAACTTCATGTAAATGAAGGAATAAGAAACATATGCGTCCTGCTGCCCCGAAGTCTTGCCAGGTTTTGACATCATTTAGAGAAATGTACTTGTGAATACATTTGGGGTTTGAATCACACAAATCGGGGGCCCTGAAAACTGCAGCCAGCAGCTTGCAGGCGGGAATGAAAAAGCAAAGGCAGCCCCCCCCCCCCCCCACACACACACGATTAACCTCAGCTTAGCTTCCGGCATCCCTTTCCCATCCATCCCTGGGGCCGATGGACATGCACTCCCACAAGAAACTGCTATCTTTTCCCACAGTCTGACCTCCTCGTGAAGCACCAAGTTAGAATGGACTCTGGGGAGCTAAGTGCCTCCTATTACCATGGCAAATGACCAGAGACCACCTCCCATCTTTCCACCAGGTGACAAGGTCCCTGTGCCTGCCGTCTTGGCAATTTGGGCCTCATTTCCACCCTTCATGACTCAGGCCTTGTCCAAAGCATCAAAAAGAATTTTACAGAAAGCTATCATTTCTTTTGATTCTCACAAATACCAGCTTCTTGGCAGTTCCTAAGACTCTAACCTGAGAGGCTAGTGAATTGTATATTAATTGAGAACCTAGTATTCTCTTCCTTCTTCTTTAACCTAATGTCATACAAAATCTACCAAAGATATATCTGCCTGAGATTTAGCTTCCACACTCTCTGAAACATCAATCAAACTGTACCTTCATGTAAAGCCTGTTCTTGAATCCTGGGAGGGTAGGTGGGGCTGACTGCAGAGTGTGGGGAATATTCTGGGGTAAGTGAGCATATTGGTCTCATGGTTGGGTCTGTTCAGCCTCCTCTTAACCTAGCCTAACCCCTTGGCTCAGTCCACCTCCCAAGTTCTCTGCTGTTCCTAATGAACAAGCTCAGAGCTGCAAGCCCTTGGCTTGGCTCAGACTACCTACCCATTGGCTTTGTCTAAGCTCGGGATTTGATGCCCCTGGGAGCTAGTATCCTGCCCTGAGCAAAGTTCCCCTCCCAGCCCTCCTCCCTAGCCACGTCACTATGTTTGCAGGTTGCTCAGTAAATGCCAGCTACGGAGTAAATGTCACAAGACAGAGCCTTCCAGGTGCCCTAGGCACACACTCCCTCCTCCTTACAGCCTGCTGGGCTCTCTAGAGAGGTAAAGCAGACAGGCAAAGGCCAGGTCTGGGTGCTTGGTCCCCTCATGAACTAGGTTGTGTTTAATAATAAGATCCCATCCCATTTCCACTTCAGAGGGGAAGAGGCGGAGCTGTAGAGGAGCCATTTATAAATCTCGTTTAATGAGAGTATCATGGAAGCTCCATCAAAAAGCAGAGATATCATGGAAAAGGCAAGGCCTCCCTCCAAGCAGGCTGACATATTGGGGGAAATCTTGAGGCAACAGCATGGAGTTCAAGGTGTCAAAGGATAGCAACTAGGCCAAGGTCAGACCTAGACCCAGTCAAAGTACCCCAGTGTCTCACACCAGCTCAAGTAGGGCAAAGCATGAGGACCCTCCTCATTAAGCCACCTTGATGGCTTTCTTACTCACTTGACCCTTTAACCCTTTGTATAAAGCCTGGTCCTACCCCTCCCCTAACACACACAAGCCTCCGATGACTCTATAAGTATATCTTGAGTAAGTGAACCACTCTTTGTGGTTCAAAAACAAGCAAATACAAGATGAAGTCTTCTGTGTCTTCTCCACCATATTCCTGTCTCAAAGCAATGTCAAGGGTGAGGCAAAGAAAGACAGCCTAGCTCAAAACCACCATTTCCTTAGAGGACAGTGTCAAAGCTCCATGTATGCAAGGCTGACATTCTCTAAGTAATCAATCAGCATTGCCATGGCTGGCAGGGAGAAATGTCTCCCCACCAAGGGTGGATAGCCACCTGTGACTGTATCTCTGAATGAGACAAGACTGGAGCTGATGGTGGGACAAGCCCAAGGGCCTGTCAATTCATATCATAAACATAATCAGTCAGGTTGACTGTGTGCCTATTGTGTTTCTGAGTGTAGCCTATATGTGCCCTACCCCCACTTACCGTCTCTGGTCCCTGCTAGACAGGGGCCAGGATGGACTCCCACACGCGGCGTCTCGTGGCAACAGTCTCAGCTCCAGGCAGCATCCAGGCATCCAGGTTCCGAGGTGAAGGTGAGAAGCTTGGTGAGCTGCACCCTCCCCATGTATTCTTCTTGAGTGAAGATGTAATGTCAGTGAATTCTAACAAAGTTGTGTGTTAGTCGGCGCCAAGAGACTTACCCCAATCCAGAAGGGTCGTGATGTGCCGTGGGGTCCTCGCGCTGGGCATCCTGGGGTCCTCGCGCTGGGCGTCCTGGGGTCCTCGCGCTGGGCGTCCTGGGGTCCTCGCGCTGGGCATCCTGGGATCCTCGCGCTGGGCGTCCTGGGGTCCTCGCGCTGGGCATCCAGGGGTCCTCAGTCCTCTCTTCTTCAGCCGGCATGGCCGGTGGGCAATGCCAGCTTTGAGGAAAGGCAAACAATTAGAATTCCTACAAGGGAACACCCTGAAAGAAAGAAAAACTACCTGTACTCACACGCATGAAGACACGCAGCGGCCTCACCTGCTCTTCTGTGGAGATGGGCAGCTCGTGGAACCTGAGCACAACAGGAAATGGCACAGGAAGACGCGACAGGCCTGGATAGTAGCCCCCAAAACAACACCAAATGGTCAGCAAGGGGCCTAGGAGGGCGGAGCCATGGACTCTCAAGGACACCGTGGTGGTTAAGTGTGGTAAACACCCACCAGGGAAGGAGTTTGAGTTCGACGAAGACGACGACAGGATCTCCAGGCCCAGCAAGTCAACTCATAAACCTGTTTTAAGACCCTGGTCACTCAGCCCCTGGAAACTAGGCCCACAGGAGAGGAAGAACCACCAAGGGATTGTCCAACAGGCACCGGGGCGGCTGTTGGCAACTGAGGTGAGTTTGGGGAGGCGGAAGGGGGGCGGGGAGGGGGGAGCAGAACACAATGGGATGGGGGCCTGGTAGCAAGGCTAAGGGCAGCAGGTGGACCACGTTAGCCACAGTGTGGACTTAGCAAGGGAAGCCAGACTGTACAGCAGAGGTAGGAGTGGCTGAAACCCGAGGGAGAGGTTGGCATAGGATGCACCCAGGGACACTGAAGCAAAGGTAGGTGTTAGGGAGACACCATGAAAAAAGGCTATGCAAGCAGATGCCAAGGGGGTGAGGGCCCCCGGCCCCGCCCCCGCCCGGGGCCCCCCCCCCCCCCAGCGGGTAGAGAAGAGCAGGTGGGCAGCCAGGCAGTGGCGGGGCCTGCACATGCTCTCTAAATAATCCTATCATGGGACACAGTCATCAGCCTTAATTGGGGACAGAAAGGCTGGACTGAGTCCCTAGAGAAGGAACAAACTGTGGAAAGGGTCCAAAAGCCTCAGACCCCCATCCATCGCCCTCTCAAGAGGGAGACCTGTGTGGCCAGGACAGGCACATCACAGCTGTTCCTTGCGCTAGCCTCAGCTCTAAGCTGCAGGGTCAATAGCCCATACTCAGCCATGAATGGGGAGGGAGGCAGAGAGGGGGGCAAGGCCCTGGGGGTGGGCAGGCAAACCAAGCCCACCCCATGCCCTCTGAATGCTCTCTATGGAGCCAGAGACCACTGCTCTGGCTCCCAGACAACCCCCCAGCTTGCCCTCCCTGGGAAGCAGAGGCCATCAAGGGACAAGCTAGGTGGCAGGTGCCAAGCCCAGGGCCAGGACCATGGGCATGCTCAGTTAGGATCAACTGTGGATGACAGAGTAAACGCGCGGACGAATGCAGGGCGCAACCATAGAACCCCTCAAAGGGGGCTGAGATCAGGGCAGGTTGCTACAGATTCCCAAGTACCTTGAACCTCCCCACTCCTCCTGACCCTTGGCTGCCCAGATGTGGCAGTTGAGCCCGTCCATTCGTCCGCCTGTCCCACCATACATCATCCCACATACTCTTACTGAGCCCCACTATTTACCGGGTTGGTGCTGGGACACCCAGAGGAGGAAGGGGTGGCCTAGGGGCACCCCAAAAAGGGGCCAGATCCAATTGGGAGACGGAGGGAGACAAACAGAGGGAGGCTGAGACAGAGAATGGAGGGGAATGGGCAATAAAGGCAGAAAAACAGTTGTCCTCAGAAGAATTGGGGGACTGGTGCTTTTCCTGCCTCCTCCCTCCCACTCCTTGGCCTCATCTCTGTAGCTTCCTGATATGTCCTGATGGGTCCCATAGATGCTGATTACCCAAAATGCTCTGGGCCTGTGGGCCAACTACCCTAAAGCCAGCCTAGATGCCTGGACTGCAAGAGGAGGGGGGACTTTTATACCCACTGATGCACAGAAGCACCCTCGAGGGTCCCAGGAAGTGGACTAAGGGGTGAAAAGCAAACTGTGCTCCAGGAAACAGTTTACCTGGAGTCCTACTTACAGGCTTCCTGCCTTTCAGAACATCAAGGGGCTGAGATGGTAGCGGAGGAGGTGGGGGACCTGTGGGGGGGGGGTCTTGTTTGAATTGCTCAAGGCTGAGTTTGGAGGCCTGATGACCTAAGACTGTAAAATACTGAACAAAGGCCCTCTGCATTTTCCCTAGCTTTTTAAAATACTCCTGGACTCCTTGAGTATCAGAAGTGGCTTCGGGGACCTATTATTTCAATGTAAATATTATTGATAAGATATTTGAGACAAGGGACGCTGCAGATAGTGGGAGCCTCTATATCTGACTGCACTGCGAACGGGGAGCCTTGTGTCTGCCTTCTACTTCCCTGGGCCTCGACTCTATCCTAGTGCCTTAATGTCAAGTCCAGCATGGTGCTGTACTGGACCCACTGGGGAAAGGAGGGTGGGAGGAGGGTGTCCCCTTCACCTGGTTTGTTGATTGCTGGAGTGAGACTGGGGAACTAGCAGGAGTCTAGGTGAGAAGGAATGACTGTGGCCCCTAGAAAAGTCTTGTAGTTCCTTGTCTCAAAGCTACCTTCAACTTGCAACCCCGTTCAATGGGTCTTGCACTGGGACTGACCAGGGCTTAGTCTTCAAGGAGGGTGGGGGGGAATCTACAACACTGACATTAAAGAGGGCCTTAAGACCCCAAGGCCCCCCCTACTCCTCAACCACCAGCTCAGCTCTCATTATGATAATCAATGTTTTTCCTTTGCAAACAAAAAGGGCTCCTTTATGAAATGACTATTGGAGCCCAGTAGCTACCTCATTAGCCCTGCAGCCTCTTCCTTCCACGAGGCCCAAGATTAGCCAGCCCCGTGTTCATTAAGGAGAAAGGGCAACAAGTAGAATAGAACTGGAAAAAAGAAAAAAGGGGAAAAAATAGCTGGGGGGCAGGGGTGGCTCTGTCCCCACCATGAGCTGGACATTCCTTGAGACCCTTCTGACCCTTCCTGTACCATCGGGACTTAATCACCAGTCCAGGGAGGCATTAGGGAAGGGGCAAGCGGTGCAGAGGTTAAACCTCAGGAGAGGAACTCAAAACCCTTCAATGGGGCTATGTGATATCTGAGGCTTCCTGGGATGTGTCACTGGGTAATCAACTTAAAAGCTTCCTTCTGGTTTTTCTCCTCTAAGCCCAGGCTAACCTAAGAGGAAAGCTCTCCCTAGATGAGGTTTGAGTTTTCTAAATCCCCTTTCTTTGCCTTTGCTGTCTTTAAATGCTCAGCCTCCCCCTCCAAACCACCCCCCACCCCCGTCCCTGCTTTGGTCTTCCCTGTGGGAACCTAACTTTGAGAAAACTTAATTGTGATCCAAATTACATTTGCTCAGGGATACCTAATTGATTTCCCTTCCAGTCCCTCAGCTAAGGAGTCTGCAAGTCTTACCTGATGGAACTCACCTGGCCTTCCAGGCGAAGACCATTAACCCTGTTTTAGCCAAGGTAGCTTGCAAGAACTGCCCTACACCGTAGTCCCAGCTTTAAGTGCTTTTCCTAAGACCTGAACCCAGACCAGCAACCCCAGAGTGCTCTAGGCAGCCCTGGAAGCTGGGTAGCCTGAGGCAGGTTTGGGAAACTGAGAGGAGCAGGAATGTTAAGTCCCCAGGGAAAGTGAGAAGAGTTGTTGTGTGTCCGTGAAGCCAGTCATGTGGAAATAGAGGGGAACCAGAGCTGTGAAGCCATGGAGCAGCAGGAATGGAGGTGCATGTGTCCTTGTGTCCAGCCAGGCTGGAATCGTGCCAAGGGGCAAGCTACAGAAAAGTCTTTACCTGAGCGAGAGCCGTTCGATGGAGAAGAGCGAGTCAGGAAGCAGTGGGTTGGAGGGGAAATTGGAGATGAGGAAGGAAAGCAGCGAGTGTAGACAGGCCTCGAGAAGCCGGGCTGTGAAGGAAAGACAGACACTGGAGTGGCAAGGAAGGAAGACAGGGGGAGGCGGGACTCCAGGTGAGCACAGTGTGGATTCAGGAGTCCAGAGAGGAACTGGAGGTGCAGGCTGGAAACAGGTACATGTCCACTGCTACTAAAACGGAAGAGGCCATGAGGCTAACGATATGTGGGGGCCCCATCAGAAACCACTTGGCGACCTCTGCTTCCCTGCGTGATGGCAGGCCGGCCCTGGATCAGGACAGGAAGTTGTGAGCATCAAATGAATGGACAATTGCCAACAGAGGGACCAGGGTAACTCCAGTCTCCATGTGCGCAGAACAGTACTGCGGACGGAGCGGGCAGTAGTGAGACCCCCTGGCCACTCTGCAAGACGGAAAGGGTCCCTCCAATTAGCCTGAATTAACTCAGAGCGGGGTCTCCGCCCACAGCATTTGTCTGTTCCTACGTGCTGCTTCTGCCTCCACTTGCCTCATAATCCAATCAGCTCTTTTCAGAGGCCTGGACTCTATTGTCCACTCCACGCCAGGCTTGCCATAAAGCGACCCAGTTGGGTTTTTTTTTTCCTTTTTTTTTTTTTTGTCTTGTCTGGACAAAACTGGTTGGTTTAAAAGGCCACCAAAGAAAGTGCTGGTAAAAAATGAGGATCCTAATTAGCTTCCCAGAGAGACTGTTCTTTTTATCTTTGTACCTCAGCCTGGTGCACTGGGCACATGGTCAGCGTCTCAGAAAATGTTTGTTGAATGAAAAAAAATTTTTTTTTTAATTCTGGAAATTATTTATTGAGCACAAAGACACCCAGCACCTACTGGGTGCTCACTGAGACTAGGGCTGTTTGGTTGGTGGGTAGTAGGGACAGCCTCATTGGTTAGTTAAGTATTTTTGCAATTTCACGGGCGATTTACAAGGCACTTTCTTGTGAGTTACATCGTTTGGTCTTCAGAAGCACTCTGTGGGGTAGATAAACTGGTTTCCTCCCCCCACCCCCCCAATCCTCCCGCCTCCCCCCACCCCCCAATTTTTATTTATTTCTCCTTTTTTTTAAAAAAAAAAAATAAATGCCTATTTAGGTGTGAAAGGAACTGAAACATAGAAGCTAAATGAATGATTTGTTTGAGGTCACACCATTACTAAGAGGTGAGGTCAGCACATGCTACCAGACTTGGGCCAGGCCCCCCACCCCCACCCCCACCCCCCCGACCACCCTTGGGAAGCTAAGATTTCCCGTTGTGAAATGTTTGATCTGAATTGAAGAACTTTAGGTGGAGGGCAGGGGATTGGAGCATCAGGGGTCGCCACAATGGCACCCGTGTCCATTTGACCCCTTCTCTTCTTACCCAATGTGGTAAGAGTGTCCTCCGTGTGAATTTGAAGTCCAGCCTCACTCCCCCGAATGAGGCTGAGTTATCCCAGTTCCCTTTCCCACCTACCTCTTTAAAACTCATGGAAAGAAAAACAAAACAAAACAAAAAACCCCAATGCCAATTCACCCCTCTCTAGACACGAGGCTACCCCCTTTGACACACATGAATTGCATAGGAATAACACAGTCACGTTGTGTAGAAAGTGCTCTGGAAATGGCCACACACGTTCCTCATGTCCTTACTCAAAGTCTCCCCGACGGCCTGTTGTCTTTAGGAGCCCCTACCTGGAGCGAGAAGAGCCCTGGACATAGGGGCTACAGGAGACTGCAGGAGAATAGATGAGGCACATGAGACCGTGGGTTGGGGACTAGATCCACCTGTGAACCTTTCAACAAACATGTGCTGAGATTTCTGCCCAGCCCTGCCTCAGGCTGCTGTAGTTCATTTAATTCTCACAACAGCCCTAGGAGGTTGCTCCTAATGTCCCCATTACCCCAAAAGGAAGGGACATCTCCAAGAAGGAGGGTGGAGAGGGAGGGGACATGCCTTTGAGGGTCAGCCACATGCTCATTCCAAAAGGAAGCACCCACCCCACCCCACCCCACCCACAGACTTGCCAGCAAGATGCTGGTTCCCCCCCACCCGGCCCAGGTCCCCCCCTCCTGAGAGGTTCCCAAAGGGATCCTTCTGCTCAGGACATTGTTAGGACAACATGGTCAGTCACAAAGGGACGACCCCCCTTTGGGGAGGGAAGCACTCCAGTTCACTAGCAGATGAACACAAGCACAGATGTACAGGAAAGGGCTCAGACTCAAGACACAAGCAGAGCAAAGGTCAAGGGTCACAGCCAGTGCCCCCTCACTAGGGCATTGGTTCAAGGTTTGAACCCCAGAGAGAGACTAGCTGGACTCTGGTGATCCTCTTTGTCACTTGTCCCTCGCTGTCCTGGTCCAGGGGGGTCCACAAGAAGTTGTTCTGTATGCTGGCAGGTTCCTGGAATCCATGCTCCTCCCTTCTGCAAATAACCAAAGGTTAGAGAATATATTAAATGCCCAGGTATAGGTATTAATTACAATTTAAGTTAATTAATTACAACTAATTATAATTACAGCTAATTATTTAACATTTTAAGTTGTCTCTAATGGCTAATGGGTCTGGGGGTAATGAATTGGGGGATGGGCATGAGGAGCCTACAGGCCATATAGCATGCAAGCAACTTGAGGGAGTGGCTGTGGTACCAGGAGGCAGGTGCGCAGCAGGTACTTGAACATCCAGAAGGTGGTCCTGGAAGACTGGTGTGAGCCGATGATGTCATCCCTGAAGAGAGAGCCTATGATATGGGAGGGGGGTGTTAGAAACCACCTTGAGGACCTCTAACGGCCAGCACAAGAACAGCATCTAGAGGGAGGAGGCAAGAGAAAGAGAAGAGAAGGGAGGGGAAGGCTTAGGGGGA
>NW_021604602.1:5126681-5185032 GCF_004785775.1 Grammomys surdaster | reverse complement strand
AGGGGGAAGATAGGGGAGAAGTGGGAGGGGAAAGAGGGAGAGATGAAATGGGAGGGGGAGGAGGGAGAAGAAATGGGAGGGGGAAGGAGGGAGAAAAAGAAATGGGAGGGGGAGGAGGGAAAGTAAAAATGGGCGGGGAAGTAGGAGGAGAAATGGGAGGAGAGGACAGCAATGGGAGGGGTACAGATGAATTGATTGACAGGTCACAAGTGTTAGCTGTGTGCGCATGCGCAAGCCTAGCGCTAGTCTAGAGGACCAAGAACCATTTGCACATGAAGACCGCTAGGGGGCGCTCGGCCCGCACCAAGACTTCAATAGCCCAACCACCTGAGGCACCCCCCCCCACCAGCTCCAGGGCGCAGCTGCTAGAGCTAGACTGACGTAGGAGGGGGGAGGGTGCCAACAGGTTTCAGGCTGAAGGGAAGAAGGGGGGCATAGCCCACGCCAGCCATCTTTAAGGGTCGCTATGCACCCCCATCGCCTCTCCCATATACCACTAGCCAGAGCCATTTTCCAGACATGACGCAGCACACTCACAAGCCTCTAGGAGCCGCCTTGCACCAAAGACCCTGCAGTAAGGGGCTGGCCCCCAGACCACAATTCTACTCCTGATAAGTAAAAGCAGAACGCTGCCCCCCCACCATTAGTAAATCCAATTAAACATAATTAAAATTCAAAGACTCAATTCTTAATACGCAATACTCATTTTTTCAGGTCTTCAGCTATATGACAAAATAAAGGCAGACCACCCTGACTCACCCCCCCTCGATCAACACCCTTCTCCCCAAAATCTTGACCCCCCTTTGCCACGTCAACTCTCAAGACCCTTAAGGATGACGCCTAATTAACGTTTTTGCAATCCTCCTTCATCAAAAAGCCACACCTTTCTAAGACCCCCCCCAGAAAAAAAAATCAATGAAAATAAATTAATCTGCGTCCACGACATGCTAAATCATGCAGCCACTGCAGATGACGCCATCTCTGACCTGTGTGAATCCTGCAAGCGCACCTCAGTCAATCCACGTATCTACTAACATTTGCCCTTAGGTAAATGGAACCCACGGTCCCGCAGCCCATCTCGCGCTCGACCCCCTCCTACAGAACAAAGGCCACCTCCTCTCTCCTCCCCACCCCGCCCCCCAAAATTCCGCAGTGCCACCAGCGCCCTCTTGCGGCCATCAATAGAACATTCTAGAAACCTGCCACGTAGCAGCCCACAGGCGCCCCCCCCCCTCAACCAGCCAGCTCAGGATGAGGAGGGGGCGGCTGGGGGGGCTTGACAGGGACAAAGGAAACGGCAAAAGGTGATTTACCAAAAGTCAGAAGCCTTCAACACGTCAGAATCTAGCCGCAGCCATAATGCGCAATGCTGAAAAGAACCCTGCCTCCTAATTCCCAATAGCTCACCCCCCCACCTCCACACACCCCCTTTTGCGCATTTCTCTTTTCCTTCCTATGAGACGCAAGGACATGGCTTTTTTTTCTACCCCAGCCCCCCTCCCACATCTATTCTCCCTGCGCCCCCGATTTCTTGACCCTGGCGTCGACCGCAGCCTTTCCTATATAGTCTGGGGGTCTCCGGGCAGATTTGCCTTTGACATCATCTCTTTCCACTGTTAAAGTGGCTGCGTCAGGAATCGGACTGTAATGGCTACATTTTTTTTTCCCTATATTTTTCCTGAGGTCAGGTCTATACTAAACCCGCGTATCTGGATTCGGAATTGCTGGTGAACATGAATCTCTAAATCTTACGCCCACGATCCACCGAGAACCTGGCTAAAGGCTGAGAGAAAAAAAAATGGCTCAAGACCCCTCTTTTCAGGTACCCCCTCCCTATTTTATCGGGCTTGCGGGATTCATCGCCGCCATGTCTCCCACCATTAATGTGGCTCTAAAGGGGGCTTTGAACCGCCAAAATCAGGTTTTTAGACCCCAGAAACCAAAATACACTGGATTTGGGCGGAAAATATCTCATTATTGCCGTTTTTCTTAATTAGGGTCTCTGCTACGCAGTCTTAAGTGAGAAAAAAGCCCTAGTGGACCCCCCCGCAAAGGAAAATGTGCCTGAGGATTTTTTTCCTGACAGAATTTCGTGTCAGATGCTGGGGACCAGGCTAAGTAAGGGGCTGCCTTTGGGAGAAGGTCCCCAGCACTGGCTTTTCGGCAGGTCCAGGAGGACAGAGCCGAAGCCAGAAGGAGATGTCGTCTTCATTTTTGCGCATCCTTCTAGGCAAAGGATGGCCAACCACTCACCAGGTAACAGCTTCTTCTGTGGATGCCCCGGGTCTCTGGAAGAGCTGCAGCCAAGGCCAGCAGAGCCGAGGCGAGCTCTATTCCAGCTCTTCGTCTTCTGCGCTAGGGGCTGGCTGGGTGGGGTTTATATAAAGGCGCAGAAGGGGTGGTCTTTGACGTCAGCGCATTCTGCTGCAATGCGCTCATTTCTCTAAAAGTGATTGGCCGGAAAAATGAGCCCCCCGGATTCTATGACAAATTGCTGTAGCCGCACCCAGACTGCAGCAAAGAACGAAGGAAAAAAAAATCTGCCGCAGTGCCCCTGGCCGCCATGACCAACACCCTATGGTCGCTGATGATTTTTCCCTACATGAGCCTTAATTGTGGATAGAAGGGCGATTTGTAGACACAATCTGGGGAGAAATAACCCCAACTAGTGATTGTTCTCAGGCAGCCAAGGATAAAGGTGGGGTACCGGGGATCGGCAGATGGCTTGCCTGGGTTTTTCAGAACATCAGTCAGAGGCTCGGGCTTAGGAAAGGAGAACGTTGTTTTTTCCTAATTGCACTGGAAAATTAAAAAAAAAAACCCAGATAAAAAAATGATTGATTCCCAAACGTTAGACCGAGGCTGTCACCCCCCCCACACACATAGAGTACCCCGATTCTGACGCACTATCTTAATGCA
This sequence comes from Grammomys surdaster, assembly GCF_004785775.1. Classification (NCBI taxonomy): domain Eukaryota; kingdom Metazoa; phylum Chordata; class Mammalia; order Rodentia; family Muridae; genus Grammomys; species Grammomys surdaster. Next base: position 5,182,113 of record NW_021604602.1, on the reverse strand, counting down.
AGAAATCGGGCATATTTGAATCAAAAGGACCTTGATTTTGAGTCCCGGGCTTTACGGAAGATACAACCTGTGCACCAAAAACCTTACGCTATTCATTCCTTTTCCGAGGATCCATTTCTGCCCGTTAAGGGGGTACCCAGCAACCCGGAGTCTACTGTGAATATAGACGCAACTGTGCCCCCCTTAGAAAAGGACTTCATTAGTGAAAATAGGGTCCTGTGTGATAATGCTTAGCGTACACCCCCAAATCGGGTTGATTCCCCGCACTTTGAAAGGTGCCCCCCCCCCTCCGCAGCCCAAGCAGACAGACAGTGACACATGTTGCTATGGCGCATAGCTGCTGGCTGCGTACGCTCTGAGACTTGGCACAGGAGAGCTAATCCTTAACAGGTGGTACCTCCGGCTGCTCTGCCCTACCCTAAAGTGGCAAAGTGGGCAACACGTCAATCAAATGTCCCCTGGAAAAGGTCAAAATGCTGTTGAAAGGGACGAAGGATCTATCTTAGGGTGACAGGTGGGTGGCAACTGTGAGTCCAAAGAAGAAGCGTCTGGTGACAGAAAAGGATCGAGAATGACTGAGACCCTAAAAGGAAAATCAGAGGCTCCATGGAGGACACGAAGTTGGAAGAGCCCCCCCGCCCCCGGCCTTATTTACGGCTCTGCAGCTGCTTTCACGTAAGCCCCTTATGGCCAGCAATCCTAGGATGCCACTGTAACTCGGGTCTTGGGGCCGAGAGGCACTGAGAAAAGCCACCGCTGAGCCCAGGGTTACCGAGCCTCAGCTCTGCGGTGAGATGACTCAGGCCTTTTCAGGGGTGGGGGCGTTGTTAATGTCGCAGCCGAGGCACTACGGAGGGTGAAAATGGAGGTTTGGGGCTTTGGGGGCTTCACAAAGAGCTATCTGAATGTGTCAGATACTGGGAGAGAAAGAAAACACCCCATTTTTGCAAGCAGACCCCCCAAAAAAGGCCCCTGACAAGCTAGAAAGGCCTTCACCAGCCACAGACGTCATCAATGCGGCAAAAAACATGGCTCCCAGCACCCTAGTCAACAGGAGACATTTATTAACCCACAGTACTGATAGCTAGGAAACAGCCAGAGCTGGCTGGGGCCAATCATCAGCAAGGAGACCCTGTTGTCAAGCCCCTGTGACCAATCAGACACCAGAAGGCCCAGTTGCTAGCCTCTGGAGGCAGAGGAAAGGGGTGCGCGTTGTCATGGAGGCTCATGTTCGTGGCCCACGCGTGGGATTGCGACGGCCACTAGAGAGCATCAGTAGCCATGTACTAGGGGTCCCTGAAGGCTGTCAGCATTGCAGCCCCCAAAAGAAAAGGAGCTGGAGCCTGTTGCAAGCCGCTGGCGAGCACTGACAGGACCCTCAGATACCCAACGGCCATTTTCTGTGCTCCAGGCCCTGTGTCCTTGAGGGAAGGAGGGCCTCCACAGCAAAGTCAGCCTCTGCATTTTTTCCTGGGGCCCTCATTCCTAAGCCTGTTCCTGGCAGCAAACCGTATCCCTCTGCTTCAAAGCCTTTACTGACAGGCCAAGGTAACAGACTCTGGAAGCTATGTATTTCTGACGAAAGGGCCATGGTTGGAATCTCAGCTCTGTTCCCTCCTGGCTGTAAGGCCAAGGTCCAGGCCCTTCCCCAATCTGGGCCCCTATTTCCTCATCTGGAAAAAGGGAAAGAGTTGGACAGGAGAATCCCCAGAGAGCCTTCCAGTCTTGCTTTGCTTGATTTGAATGTATACATCAGGCGAGTCAAATATCTTCCAGAACATTCTTCATGACAGTAATTAGTATCAGGTGTATACTGCAGTCCATGTGGTTACTTCATTGCTGGGCTTGTCTTTCTGTTGTATTTTATTTTATTTTAAACAGAACTCTATGGCAACATGTTTGTCCTTCTGGCTTCCTAAAAGAAGGGGGAAAATGAAAGATGGGGTAACGGGGGGCAGCAAAGACTGCTGTAAACGAATCTCTACAGAGAGTTGGGGGGTTTAGCCACAATTAAAAAAAGAATCCATGTGTTTAAATGTTTGTGTCAGCTTCTCTGAAGCTCAGAACCTAACTTTTTAAATATTTATTGTTCCAAAGCAATGGGAGAGATTCTGGAAGAAGCCAACCCTATGCTAATGTTTAGATGGAAACTGTTTCTCTCTCTGGGCAATGCTAGTATGTAGCCCTGCTCAAAAAGGATATGTGAAGGCTCTATGGTGTCTGTGAAGGAAAACAGAGGAGCAGATGCACATTTGAGAAAGAGTACTTTCTCTCTTGAGTGTTACAATGTGGCTCTCTTGCAGGATGGAGAACTGCCAGCTTTCCAGACCAGAGGCTTACCTAGCCACCTCCTCCTCCCCTTCCCTGTAAATCTAACTCATGGTATATAGATTTTTCCTTCTTTTTAATTCTTTTCTTAAGACAGGGTACCCCAGACCAGCCTCAAATTCATTATAGTTCAGGCTAACCTCAACCTTACAATTCTCCCATCTTGGCTTTTGGAATTTCAAGCAGAATTTTCATTTATCTATTCACTTTTTAGGTTTCTTTTTTTTAATTCATATTTAGGAACTCAGAAAGCTAATGTGAGCTGGATGTGGTAGCCTGAGTCTCTCTAATCCCAGCAGAGACAGATAAATCTTAAAGATCAAGGCCAGCCAAGACATAGTAAGACCTTGTTCACAAATACAAAATTTAAAAGAAAAGGCTACGTGAGCAGCCTCTTACACCATGTACATATTTGTGGTCAAAAATACAGATGTCCTCAGATTCAGCTAGGAAGTGAATGCAAGGTCTTTTTTCCTTTCCCAGGCATAGGTTAATAATGCACTCTTGTAAAACCATGCTGACGGCTATTGTAAAACAGCATAAAAATGCTGCCTGCTCAGAATAGCCCTTCCAGAGTTCCCCTAGACGTCACTGTCCTCCAGATGCCCAGATATCTCTGGGCCACATGCTTCCGAACCCCTTCCTAACACAGAGAGAATAATACCCTTGTAAAACCATGTTGAGGGCTATTGTAAAATAGTATATAAATGCCACCCGGAAAAACGCATCCAGAGTTCCTCTAAACGTCACTGTCCTCCAGATAGCCAGATGCCCAGATATCTCTGGGCCACATGCTTCCCAACCCCTTCCTAACACACAGAGAATAATGCACTTGTAAAATCATGCTGAGGGCTGTTGTAAAATAGTAATTAAATGCTGTCCAGAATAGCATTTACAGAGTTCCCCTAAATGTCACTGTCCCTTAGATGGCCAGATATCTCTGGGCCACATGCTTCCAACCCTTTCCTATCATGCATAGACAAGGAGTTTCTTTGGGAATTGGGAAGGGCTGTTTCTCCTGCTGTGCTAGGCACCCTCAGGGAGAGAAGGACTCAGAAAATAGTAATCAATAGAACCCCCATCTTCTGAGAGTATGGACCTCTCCTTTAGAAAGCATACCAGCCCCAAATCTCCAGTGTCAGAAGTCCCCTGCTCTCCCTGAAGTCTAGCTTCTCAGTGTGGTGCAACCTTAGCTTGCAAAGAAGAGTTGGCCAGATTGTAGATGCAGAAAGAAAAATTGGTCCTGTGCCCTTTTGCAGAAGACCAAGAGTAAAGTTCACTTCTGACAGACTACAGAGCTTCATGGCAGGGGCTGTGTACGTGTCATGTTTGAGGTATATCAGCTTGAGCCATAGCTAAGGCCAGCAGTAATCCAGGGGTAATCGTTTACCAGAAACAATCATCCCTTGCCTTATCTTGCTGGATATACAATGTGGGAGAGAAGGGGGCTTTGCTCCTCAGGGAATCTTCTCCTAAGCAGGGGTCACTGAGAAAGTTTGAAAGCAACTCTCCCCACATGGTGAGAGGATCATAGTTGTTCTGAGTAAATGAATTTGGAGTGTATTTTTTTTTCTCCCTTACGACTTTTCGACTAATGTGTGCTACTTTAAAACTGTGCACTTAGGAAAAGAAGAGGAAGAGGAAGCAAGAGAGATGGCCTAGCAGTCTCAGCTCTTTCTCTTGTGGAAGATCTGGGTTTGTTTCCCAGAACCTGTAGAGTGGCTCACTGTACCCTGTAACTCCACAACACCGGATCAGATGGCCTCTGAAGATACCCCGCAGCCATGAGATGCAATGCACACATACAGGTAAGCACTTGTGAACATAAACTCAAAACGAATACATCTAAAAAAAGAAAGTTAGAGAAAAAGAAAGACAAAAAGCAGCAATCGGGCTGAGGAGAAGGAGATGGCTGAGTGGGTAAAAGGCTTGCAGCCCAAGCATGAGACCCTGAGTTTGGATCCCTGTGTAGAAATTCAGACACTGAAGCCAATCCCTGTAATCTTCACCAGATAGATAGGTGAGCTTAGAGTTCAATAAGAGATGGTCTCAAAAAAAAAATAAATAAATAAAAGGTAAGACTTAGGGCATTATTCAAGATGGCACCAAATTTCAGCTTTTAGCCTTGACAAGCATGCACACACATGTGTGTGCACATACTCATGCACATGTACAACACACACGATGATATGGAAATACAAGTTCAGGAAGACTTACATTTTAGCTTCTCTCATAGAAAGGAACTCACTCTACAAAATCTTTTTCTAATAAGTAAATTAAAAATCTAAGGTCTTGAGGCTCACCACTATGCTTTCTTTGAGAAACACTCCCTGTGAACAGTGGGCATAGGATGTGAGGAAGGCACACAGCAGCTTCCCTCTCTAAAAGGGCTTTCTCTTTTCAGCATAGAAATTCCTAACAGCTAGGAGCTGGGCGGGGGGGTTAAGGGGAGCCTTAAAGTTTCCCTTCTTCTGGAGGAACCTAGAAAAACCAGGACTAGAGGGCAAAATAGATGAAGGACAGGAGTTTAGCCAAGCGGGGCTGTTTCTGTAGGGTGGATTTTAGAATCCACATCTTGACATTGGGAAGAGATGGCCACGTCTACAGATCCTCCCCCTCCCATCCTCCCCTGGCTTGGGCAGGGGCCAACCCCGGATTCAGGCAAGGGGTTTTTTTGGCCCTGCTCCATGGAAATATTTCCTTCAGTGGAGCAAAGAACTGCTTCATTCAACTGCCTACGGCTAGGGAGGGGTGTTGACAGAGGGCAGCCAGGCCCGGGGAGCACTCCCAGCCCCCCAGGAGAAAGTATATCCCAGGTAGAACAGGACTGGAAAGTTTGGTTTTTTTCTCCTCTTCCTCCTCTTCCTCCTCCTCCTCTTTCTCCTCCTTTTTCTTCTTTAACAAAAAGATTGATGACAGTTAAGAAACTGCTGCCCCACCCAAGACCCTGGAGAAGACACTGGTCTTAGATTCCATGAGGCCTGGAATGTTGTCTCGCTAACATGAAGGTTCATATAGAGCTTGCTGGCCTTCTAAACAGGGTCTGGATCATTTCAGAACCTACAGGCAGCCTTTCAGGCCTGCTGGGTCTCACCTCTCAAGCTAAACAGCAGCCACTAGCTCCCTGAAAGAGAGGTCAGGAGGCACAGGAGAAGCCTAAGGCACTTAAGGAGGTGAGGAAAGACAGTGCAGTGTGTGAGAAGAAGGACTACTCTGGGCACCCTATATGTTGCTGAATTAGAGGGGTGAGTTACATAACCTGATTTGAGGGGTGACCAGCAAAAAGGCACCCCCAACTCCAATCCTGAGCACAGGTAGAGTAGAAGTCTTGCCTGCTGGCCAAATGTTTGGTCCATGAGATCCTGAGAGCATACCATAGTTTAAGGACTCTCACTACCTGTATGGCTATGGGCCAGTTAATTAATTTGGGTGAGCCTCTCTCTCATAATAACTAGGCTTTGAATAAAATATGCCATTGGTGGAGAAGATTAAATAGAGAAAGAATTATATCCGTGCTAATCATACTTGGTGAACTGTGTTCCTATGTCTCCCAGCTGGAGGACATAGAGGAGGTTGCTGGAAAAGAGACCTTGGTATTGACACTTTCATTTATTTTATAAGCATACATTTTAATTTATTTGTGTAGACATGTATATAAACACACACACATATGTATATATACATATATATACATATGTATATATATATAGTATATATATATATATACTATATATATATACATATGTATATATATATATAGGCCTTACCTAACTCTTACCTCGACTCAGGTTGACCTAAGTCAGTTGTGGTGACCTAGTCAGCAGCCTAGCTTCGAATGCATCCTTTTCCATCTCTCTGTACCTCAGTTTCCCCGTGTGGAAACCGAGGATAACCACAGTACCCATTCCCCAGAGTTATACATGGGGTTCATTAGGCCAGTGTATGAGAATCTCTGAGAACACCCAATTAACTGAGCAGAAAGCTCAAACTCTTTGTTCCCCAGAGAGGGTACATCTAGTAATCCCACCTTGTCCCCAAGTGTCCAGAACCTGAAACAATTACCAAAGTTCCCTACTTGAGGCAACAACTCTGAGTCTATTGGATACAGACTGTAAATCTCATGGTCTTCTACTGATCCTGAAATCTGGGCAGTGACGAAGACTTGAAGCTAGCCCACTTAACTCTCCAGGTTAGACCCTTAATGAATGTACCTCTGACGGCTCTCTTGAGACTATTTTGCAGCCTATTCCAGAACTTCCTTTTCCCTCCTTTAGAGTAGCCTTGCAGCCTGGGTTCCTAGATAAGAACAAAGGTCACTGTGGCTCTCCGCGCTTTCCCTCCACCGAGCAAGTAGCCTGGGCTTATGCTGTGCAAACTCAGTGCCCTCAGAGACACAGACTCAAATGTTCAACATACCCTTTAGGTGTTTGTGGAAAGGATGAGCTTACAGGCGGCTGCTTTTCGGTAAATGGGGTTGCCCTTGTGCATTTGGTGATAAAGAAAAGCAAACACAGGCTGCTTTCCAAAGGCCGGCCTTGCTCCCACTGCCTCCCAATAGGTCGTCCTTGGCTCTGTGAACTTTGGGGAGCAGACAGCCTAGGGAGGGTGGGGAAATGACAGCGGCTCTTGAAGACCCATCGGCTAAGGGAGATAGAGCCACTCTTTGAGTTTGCAAAGAAATATGAAAATTAACATCCATGCCACAGGTCCCCTGTGAGCACAGAGTAACACAGCCTAGATTTTAAAAACCTTCCCTATAGGCTAATTGAAAAAGAACTTTATTGATCAATGTCCTTGGCAGGGGGCTAGGGGTGGGAGTACACTCAGGCCTGGGTGCCTCCAAGATCCATCAAAAGTTTTCAAACGGTTACCCTGAGTTCTGTAGACTCTCAAGAGAAAAAAAAAAAAAGCTAGAAAGCCACGCACACGCACTCATCTGCTTGTTCAAGGACCCACAGGAGCACGTTCTAAGCATACAAGGCAGGGAGGTTGGCAACACTAAGAGGTGCCAGCAACAAAATGACAAGCACCGGGGGAAGTGACTCTCCTCATATGCTCAGAGCCAACAGAAGAGCTAACTGTGCCCTTACTGTGCGTGGGCTTCCCTCTAGGTACCTCTGCCTAGATCTCAAGTAGACAGCTGATACAGCCCAGCCTCTCTGGGGGTGGGTGAGTGCCCCCCCCTTCTCTGGAAGGACAAGTCAACAAGTGGGAAATTGTCATTTAGCTGACAGGGAGAGCTGAGTCGGAGGCGGGATGCCCATGAAGAGCTGGCGCTCTTGCCTGGGTGGGAACAGCAGGAATGTGGGCCACATCCTTTCCCAACAGCCTGGCCTTCTGTATGTTTCCCAGAAACTCGTTCTGTTTACATGGAGGGGCCTCTCCAGAGCAGGGGGCCACTCAGATCCTGTTTGCAACCCTAACTCACTTTTCTGTCTGGCTCCAGGAACAGGCAGTCTGGAGTGTTGAATGTATGGCCACGTGGCCAGCCCAGAGATCCAAGCAAAACCCTCTGCCTTCCTGACTAGAGATGCCCCTGAAAGGCTACAGTGTATAACCTGGCCCCTGCCCTACGTTTCCCACAGGGCCTCACACACACACCACCCAGCAGGCACAGACCCAGGCCCACTTATGGCTGTTTCCACAGCCGGAGCCAGGGCCCGTCCTTCAGAGAATCATGAGTAGATCCGCACGGAGGAGCCCCACTGGGAAAGTCAGGAAGTGACAAAGGGACTTATACAACTCTTCTCTCCCACCTCATAAAACGAAGCAAAAGAAGAGTGTTGTGAGTGGGAAGAGGAGGAAGATGATGGGGGAGGCAGAGAGACCAAGGTGACAGAGGACCGGCTGCTGAGACCGGATTGTCCTCTCACACTATTCCTTGGCAGGAAAGAAGGATTCCCACAGACATCTCAGGGGTTGTAGCTAATGGGTGAATGTAGGGTACCTTGATCTTCTTGGGGCCCTGTCCTGGGAATCAGACGAGTGATGTCCGACCTAAGCCCCTGAGCTCCGTGCAGTCACACAGAACTGTGAGCTTACTTAAAACACTATACGTTTCCTTTTCATTTGATTGCACAGTTGAGTGTGTACTTTGGCAATGACAGAGTCCTGTCTCAACTGTCTGTCCTCTCACCACTGGGAAAGCTTCCTGGGATCCCGCGTGGGCAGGAAGAACATTAAAAGAGAGAGTAGATAGAGCTAGCTGAGGCCCAGGAGCCCCGCTGTCCTGGGAATAAATGTCAGTCTTTTGACAGCAGAGTCCTTTTCCGGAGGTGACAGCTTGGGAAATTCCCTACTGCCCTTCCTTGATGCCCCTTTCTTGGGACTCACTATGGTATAGTTGGTGACAAAGATGACAGAGGTTTTTGAAATGAGGAAAAGGACTGTTGAATGGTTAGAGCCCATTGGTTTCTAACCACACCGTTTGGATCTTGAACTATGACTTCCTGTGGTCTTCTTTAAGGCCTGATACTTAGGATAGTAGGTTTTGGGGTTACAGGGAAGTTTGATGACTATAGCTTCACCCCCAAGACTACTAGTTCCTCCCCCCCCACCCCAGTAGCTTGCAAGCCATGGTACTCTTCTTGGGCTCAAGGCTCCAGTGCAAAACAGCTGAGGACAGTGAGTTTGTGTGAACCCTTTGCCAAGAGATAATGTAGGCTGTCACACTGTAGAATTCAACCTCCTCCAGACTGCTTGAGCCTAGGTGCTGGGCTTCTATCCCCCGTTCCCTTCTAAAGTTAGTGGCCTCCCTTGGAGAATTCCAGGGAAAAGGCTCAGCTGATCATATGCTGGATCACCCAGAGCTAGAGGTTGGCGTCAAGTCTTAGAAGCCATTAATCTCAAGAGCTGTATCTGCAAGGGTAAACTGTAAGATGATTCTTGCTTCCCTGGGACCCTCAAAAAAGCCAGGCCTCAATGTGGTCTCAATACAATGTGGCTTCCAAAGCTATAGTGGTTTCTCCTGGGCTAGAGCTAAGTCAGCAGAAGTTCATCGGTGAGGCTTAGGATGACATGGGACTTGAAAGCAACTATAAATCCCGTGTGTGTGTGTGTGTGTGTGTGTGTGTACACACGCAAGCCTGCACATAGAGTGCAAATAGCTTGTTGTTTGCAGGATGGTATCTGGCCTGGCCTAGTACCTAAGCAGTACTAAGAACACTAGTATCCCACCCCCATCTCTTTACACAGCCAAGACCTTAGGTCTGCTTAAACAGGAAGGGAGGCAGAGGCTTCCTTGTTCTGACTGCCCCATCCCCCAACCAAAGACCATACCATCCCCCACCACTGGCGGCCAGCAGGGATTTCCTGGGCTTAGCCCATTCACTAGGAACCAAGAACCTTGGGGGAGGGTTAACTGGCCATCAAGACGCCATTTCTCTCATGAAAGGGAGGTTTTGTGGGGGAAGGGGTGTGAAGACCTCTGGCTTCTGGAGGAGGGGGGAGGAAGGTAAAGACCCCTGGCTGGTAACAGTTAAGCTTTCTCTAAATAAAGATGAGCACAAAGTTGCCCCATGGTAGTAGATAACCTGTTGTCTGAGAACAAAGACCCATGTAATCAGAAACCAGAACAAATCATGGTGAATCACAGGGAGCTGTCACAGGAAAGCCGTGCTGGGACAGATTAGGTCTGGAAAGCCAAGGGGGTCATACTCTCTCCACTGTGGCTAGTTACAACACCACGGAATTAGGTTGTGGCAAACCGCGGACAACTGGCAGACCTCAGGTAATTGACAACCTCGAGGCGACCGCGGGTAACTGGCAACCATAGGCAGCCGACAGGCTGCAGTAAATGGCATGTGGATGACTGGCAAACCCCAACTTAGCAAAAGAAGTCACTTCACACAAACTCACTGTCCTCAGCTGTTTTGCATTGGAGCCTTGAGCCCAAGAACGGTACCATGGCTTGTAAGCTACTTGGGGTAGGAGGAAGGGAACTAGTAGTCTTGGGGGTGAAGCTATAGTCATCAAACTTCCCTGTAACCCCAAAACCTACTATCCTAAGTGTCAGGCCTTAAAGAAGACCCCAAAAAGTCAGCTATTGCAGCTGTAAGGAATTGAACCCTTGGCCAGGTGAGAGTCATTTCCAAAACAAGTTGGTTCAGGCTTTGGGGGTGGGGTTTTCTCGTTCCTACATTTTAGGGGTTTTAGGGGTTTCTCCAACCCCAGTGTAATTTTTCTGCTCTGGTTTAAGGAAAAGAGAGAATGGTCACCCTTTTCCTAGCCTGCTGATCTGAGGTTTCAGTGAATCAAACAGGAATTGTTTTTGTTTTCTGAATTGTGCCTTGATGCCACGTTAGGATAAGCGTTTTTTCTGCCCTCAGATTTTTTACAATCCCAACTAGTATCTTTTACTCACCATGTGGGCCAGGTCCACAAAACTACACTTGATATGAGTTGGGGTTGCAGACTGGCTAGAAGGAGAGCCAGGCATCCCAGGGCACGGGAGTAGAGTCACTTGCATTAGAATGAAAGCCTAAAACAAGCCAACCAAAGCTTTTTAGCATATATTCAAGATTATTCAGTATGCTAGTGTTTTGTCACCTGGATAACAATGAGGAGGCCTAAGAGTCCTGGAGACCCAAAGAACTGAAAGACTTGGTAAACTGTGGTCAGAAAAGTACTTCTAGACAAGGGTAAATCAGGATGCCAAGAGCTGTGGTCAACAAAAGCATCTCTGTGTACCGCGGAAAAACTGGCAAACTGCAGACACCATACCACAAGGAACTGGTAAACCACGGACATCCACACGCCATTGCGGGCAGCGTGGAAACCTCTGAGGCGTAGGTTTGCGCTTTGTCTTAGGCACAGCGAATATCTTGACATCAAGTTCCGGATTTCAAACCCCAAACTCAATTTCTCGACTCACAGAACTGAGCCGAGAGACGAATTGGCAGGGCGGCTCTTTCCCAGAATCCACTGGGCCTGTTTTGGAGGCAGCTTTGTTAACCACGGGGCTCTGGTCTATTTGCAAAACAATAGGGATGAGAATCCTCTAGGACCCCTGGAGCTTTTCAGTCTTCCTTTTCTTAAAGAAACAGGGAGTCTCCCGCAGGCTTCCTGGAGGTGTTTGAAGATTGGAATTTACTAAAGGGGAGCCTGGGGAGGAGGCATTGATATTATTCCTACCCTTGGCCCCGTGAGAGATACTCAGAGAGACAGTGGGGGAAGTCACTGCCCAAAGAAAGGATCTCTTAGACCTCCACACACCACTCTAGGATCAGATATTTCACCACAGTTCACTGTCCTGCGAGGCTATAGCAGGGAGGCAAATACTCAGAGGCTGTTGTATGTGCACACAGGATCACGATGCCTCAACCAAGGGCTGCCGGGGAACTGTGGCTGAAGGAAATCACCTCACAAACTGCCATACTCTATTTAGAATTTGAGATGTTAAAGTCCTCTTTATTTCCCAGCTAACCTGAGCTCCATGCTCTTGGAGGTCCTGGGGGGACTCTGCAAGTGCCAGATTCCATCAGGAAATCCAAAGCTCAGTTCTTCGGTCTGTATGGCTACAGCACAGGACAGAATGACCTCTTAATCGTGTGAGCCTGTTGTCAGTCCATGAAAACGCTTTGACAGTTCCGGGTGCTAAAGGCATACTCCATTGACAAAATAATCCAGCCCTTCCCTTGCCCCAGGAATTAAGGAAAAGAAGGAAACAGCGTAACATAACTGCTAGGAGGTTTGCTATGAAAACTGCAGTCAAACTCTGCTGGAGAGCCGCAGCACCAGTTCACGGCGATCCACAGCCCTAGCGCGCGGTATAATCCGCGGCATTAGTGCGCGAAGATCCGCGACCCGCGGCACTAGTCCACGACGAAGTTAAACCACGAAACTGTAGGTGAATCGTGAAACTTCAGGTGAACCGCAGCTCTCACCACCAAGAAACTTAGCACTCGTCCACGGTACTTGTCCACCACAAAATGCACCACTAGTCCATAAGCGAACAGCAGCACTTGTGCCCAGTAAGTCGTAGGACTTACCCATGACAAATGGCAGCACTCGTGTACAGTCAACCAGTGTACTTGTCTGTGGTTAACGCGGTATGGGTCCGCGGTATGGGTCCACAGAGCACTGTGCTAGAGATTTATCACACACCTTCGTATAGACTCACAGTTCTTCATAACACCAGCATGATGTACCATGGCACAAATATAGTATGTAGTATAAAATGGCTGCCTAGTGCACCATGGTACAGGCACATCTCTGCACACATACAAGATGCACAGGACACATGTATAGTGACTCACAGCGGGTACAAGAGGCATTGTTCTTGGTGTAGGCTTCGCCACGACACAGGGTACTACGGAGTAGATCTATTGGCTTGTAGCAGATGTACTTGGTGTAACAACTGCCCTGGCACAAAGTACAACAGTACAGATACAGGATACAACATGACATAGACATAAAGGTCCACAACATGTGTAAATCAACCTGTACAGTGTACCACCGATTTGTGCCATGAGGCACCTGGCCTGTACCATATAGTACACCCACAATCTGTCCCATAAGACACCAGCCCTAGACGATAGTATACCTTGAATTTGTGCCTCAAGACACTAGTTTATATTGTATTATCCATGCATTTTTGCTTTGAGGCACTTGGCTTATACCGTAGTATACCGCGTAGCTGTGCCGCAAGGCGCTGGGCTTAGGCCGTAGTATACCGCGTAGCTGTGCCGCGAGGCACTTGGCTATACCGTAGTATACCGTAGTATACCGTAGTATACCGCATACCATGCTATGCAACACTTGACCTATATCATAATATACCATGTATTTGTGCTGGAGGCTTCTGACCTGTACCAAAGTACATCCGTGAGTCTGTGCCATGAGACACCAGGCCTATAGCATAGTACACCGCGTATCTTTGCCGCGAGGCACCTGTCTTGTACCATACAGAGTATACTGTGTCTGTGCTGCGAGGCACCTGTTCTGTATACCACAGAACATCCGCGTACCTTTGCCACAAGATATCAGGCCTGGACTACAATATTTCATGTATCTGTGGTGCAAGGCAGTTGTCCTATGCCATAGGATTAATTGTAGTGTGCCATGAGGCATCTGGCTTATACCATAATACACCTACATAACTGTGCTACAAAACACCAGGCCTGTACCACAATATACCACGTATTTATGCTACAAGTCCCTTGACTTATACCGTAGTATACCTTGTATTTGTGCTGTGAAGCACCCAGCCTATACCGTAGTGGCTAATGAGAACACTGCTCCATGATACATCCTATCCCCCAGTGCAGATTTGCTATGCCCGTGTCAGAGCTCTACTTGAGTCTGCGCCACGGTATATGTGAACTCGTGTGTGCTGTGGAGCTTTAAGCTCGCGCCACAGTGCCTTGTGCCTGTGCCATGAAGTTTTGAGCCTATGCTTTGTGCCTGCGATGTAAACGTGATACGCTACTGCTCTGTGCTGTGCCACCACACACCAGGCACCAGGCCATAACAGACCGTGTATATGTGTCAAAGTAAACTTGAACTTGTGGCAGGATGCAATGGGCCTGGGCCGTGGTGCTGTGCGTCTGTGCTTCGGTGTATCTCCTCCACGAGGCACACAGCAAAGGTATACTACGGTAAAGGCCTATTACCTCCTAGCACTTTCCAGCATAGAAGGGTGGCGTACTACCACCTACGCCTAAGCTCAAGGGGTACACACAGGACAGGATACAACATGGCATGAGTTCAAGTACACTTTGGCGCAACTTCGTGGCACCTTATATCACGAACCTGGTGGACTATGGCACAGGTGTGTGGAACCGGCACAGCACACACAACTACATAGCACAGTACAGTAAAGGCATGACACATCACAAGATCTTCTCAGCATGGGTCCACTGTCTACCTCAGTGAAGGCCTCCAGGGATCCTCAGTACTGCCAGGTTGACTCATCCCTCCTGACAGGTTGAAATCACTGACGTGGGTGTTGACGCATCTCACGCTCAGTACCACCAGGCAACCAACCCCACACACGTTCTTCTTCTTCTTCTTCGTCAAACCTCCCCCAATCGCTCAAAGGTGAATAAACAATCTAGGAGCACCTAGTGGTCTTAAGGTGGCCCCCATGGGTCCCAAGCATACCCCCCAAACCTGACTTTTCCCAACCCTTGGGCTTCTGGGCAAAACAACATGCAGGAATCACACACATCCTAAGCATTTCTACACCCCCACCTGTCTCTCAACCTCACCTTCCTCAGACACACCTAAGCAAGCAATCGCAGTGGGCGGAAGCTTGAATTTTGATTGTCTGATGTTCCTTTAGAGTGGGGGCGGCTTTATCTTTTCAAAGGGAATGAGTGTAGCAGCTCCTCCCCAAAACAACTTCCCTGAAGAGTTTGCTGCCCGGCACTTCCCTACTCAGCCAGTACAACCCTTGCCTTAGGCTTCAGGGAAGCTTACCAAATCACACAAGCTCCTACCTGGGCAAAATTCTCATTGGTGGTGTGGAGATGGGTTCCATTCTATGCCATTGAGAGCTGGACACATGGGGGACCCTGAGTCTGGATGATGGCTGTTCATTTGTTTGACTATTATCTCAGGGTTCTAACATTATTTATCCTGTTGAACGTCTTGGGTTTTTTTTTTTCCTCCCCACTGTTTGTTAGAGTTTGAACCTAGAATTTTGCTTGTGTGTTCAGTAGGTGCCCTACCACTGAGCATACCCTAGCCTTCTCTTACTGGATCTTGACCTAAGTTCCTAGAGGTAGTTTTTAGTCATTAATACTGGAGATGTCTAAACCAGGACATGCCAGGGGTCCTTGTTTTTCCTTTTTTTTTTTTTTTTTTTTTTTGCCAGTTTTCAGATTGACTTACAGGAAGTGTGACCACCCCTAACCTCTGTGCTGTTAAGAAAGCAAAATTGAGGATGAGGGGGGTCAGATCCCCTCAAAACACAGATTCTACAGATGAAACTGGAAAGGGTTTTAGGGGGCTCCTAAGGAAAGACAGACACTGAGCTCAGGGCTGAGGAAGCAGACAAACAGCCCTCAGAGTCCAGAGCAGGGACCCAGCAGATAGATCTTAAGAAGAATGCTCTAATTAAGAGTCCTACACTAGAGTTAATCCTTTACAAATGTTTAGGCTCAAGACTGTCACGAGCAGAGGGTCTCTGTCCTCTGGAGGACCGCTGAAATCCTGGGACATGTTGAATACCAACAACTAGCGTTTGATGTGTGACAAGCTGAGGGGACCAAGCACTCCCTGTGGACAACTGAGGCAGAGAAACCTGGTGGCAAGAGGGATGTTTTCCTTAATCAGTCAGAAAGATCCAGATTGTCCCCCTAATGTTCGTTGGAGCCTGTGTCATTTACGTCTCCCAATAGTCCAATCTGGAAACTGTCACAGAATTGTAATCTTTGAGACAATTATAGGAAAAATTCTTGTCCTTTGTTTAGCGAGGGAGGACGGGGACCACAAAAACAAATGAGAAGACAATAGAAACAAAAAAATCTAATGGACCCAATGGTATGTGACTAAGGAAGCCCCTTGTTCCTCCCCTGCCTCCCCTTGTGTGCTGTGTATGTGGGGGTGGGGCTTGGGGGGAGCCTATTGTGGAGAAAAGACCTCATTTGTGGGGCACATCATCACCTCAGGAGGGTCTGGACACTCTGGAATTGAGTGTTCTCTTTTCTTTCAGTGGGTTGGGACTTTGTTTGCTTGCTTGTTTGTTTGTTTTGAGCCTGGTGGAGAAACCAAAGAGGCGGCTGGCAGAGTCACCTTTTGTACTGGGAAACCAGCTAGCTCCCTGAAAGGGCTCCTCAGAGAGCCTGGAAAGAAAGTTGAAGCTAAGAGGGGCTCTCCTGGAAGTTTTATCTTCTGAAAACAAGTTCACACACAAATTCTTCTTCCCTTGGCCACCTGGACACTACCCTTTTCTTGAAATACAGAGATGGGCCTCTTCAGGGTCTGAAACTCTGTGAGGAGGTTCCCCCAAAGCAAGGGCTGTGCCTCACAAATTCCTAGGGGGCAGTCAAGCATATTTCCTTTCAGTCCAACAGGAAATCAAAGTGCAGGTGCTAAGAGAAAAACCAAACCACTGTGCTGAACAAAGATAGCTCTGGCTCAGGGGCTGACTCCAACTGTTTTCTCTTCAAGATCACTTGTTAGGGATTGGGCCAACCCGGGGGATGGGGGCAATGTCCTGTTCTTCCTTGTTAACTTCTTCTTTCTTCTCTTCCCAGATGCACCCCTGCCCCCATCCTCCTGCTCCAGGAAGCCCATTCATGAAATGCTGGCAAAATGGATGCTCCGTGAACTCCTAAGAACACGTAGGTTTTATCTAACAAGGAGAACCTGTCAGCCATTTATCCAGAGCCCTAGCTAGGTTACAAGAGCTTTTCTTGAGTGTCTGGAACAAAGCTGGCTGGGACAGAGAGGTAACTGGCACCGGTATAAGACCCAGAGATGATCCAGAACTATTCAAACATATTTAAGTTTACAAGGGAAGCGAGTAGAAGGTGTTTACTATTAACCTGCTTGTCTACCCAGCAGCCCTCATGGGAGAGAAGATACCAGGCCCTTATCCCTCCATCCTCAGCAGAACCCATATGCAGCTGTGTTTTTTTCTCTCCACATGGCAGGACAAGAAGACACCCTAGGCCTCAGGATAGAAGCCTAGAACATGCTCTGAAGACTCCTCATCGTCAGGGCATGGCAGTTCCCATCAGCACTGGGAGGCAGAGATTGAGGACGGACTTCATTTTCACCTTGGACTCCATGGCGAAGTGTGAGTCTTGAAGCCAGGCAGTAGTGCCTACTGGTCTGATTCTTTGTTTTTAGAGTGACTTTGATTCTTCTCGATGTTTCATTGTTCCATAGGCACTTTAGAATCCACTTAGCAGGAGTTTACCGGTTTCTATACTTAAAGAAATTTTTTTTATTTTTTTATTGATATTATTTATTTGATTTTTTAATTGATATTATGCTGACTTGTAATTTAGGAAAAATGCTTTTTTTTTTTTTTTGCTTTTGCTTTGAGGGAGGGTCTTGCTGTGTAGTCCAGACTGGCCTCCAACTCACCGCTCTCCCAATTTTTCCTCCTGAGTGCTAGGGTCACAGGGGTCTAGGGTCACAGGTCTGTGCCTTCAAACCCAGCCAACAAAGATGCTTTAACATGAAACCTGCCAAGCCATGCCATTCCTCTTAATCTCATCTGTGTGATTGTGTGTGTGTTTGTATCTGTGTGTGTTCTGAGAATTGAATCTGGATCTTCTCAAAGAGTAGCCAGTGTTCTTAACTGCTGAGCCATCTCTCTAGCCCCCTATTTATTCCCCCACTCTTTTTTTAAAAAAAAAAAGATATATTTTATTGTACATGTATGATTGTTTTGCCTTTGTGTATATGAGTGTAGCACTTGCATGTTTCATGCCTGCAGAGGTCAGAAAGCATCAGAAGGCACCAAATCCAGTTCTAACTGGAGTCATCAATATTTAAGAAGCACTGCGTGCCAGGTAGGAACCGAACCTGGGTCTTCTGTAAGAGCACCCAGTGCTCCCAACTGCTGAACCATCTGTCTAGGCCCCTCTCTTTTTGCTTCCATCCTTGACTTCTCTTCACAAGGCTTTATAGTTTCACCATGTTAACCTTTGGCCAGTGTTTCCCTGGGTGTTTCATGGTTTTGATATTACTATAGGTAGTACTTTTCCTTCAACTTCTTTCTTTCCTTTCTGGTTATTTGTAGCAGATAAGCATAGATACAATTGGTGTTTTCGTGTTGGTCTTGTAGCCTTCAGTTTTGATAAACCCATTTGTGGGATCTCCATAGCTTTGTTGTATTCGATTTTCATGAGACTTTAGACAAGAATGCAGCGGGCACAGAGTTTGTAATTATCCCTACTGTGCTTCTGACATCTGGAGAGAAATAAGGAGCTGCCGTTCTCATTGCTAATATCAGTGAAGTGTCCTCTTCCTCCTCCTTCTCCCCAGTCTCCCTGCCTCCAGACTTAGCCGTTCCATTAGTGACTGTATTTCTTGTGGTATGGGGATTGGACGGTGAACCTCTGGGTTAGGGGTTTATAGTCTGCAACAAAGCTATACCCAGCTCTGTTTGTACATCTTATTTTGAGACAAAGTCTCACTCAGTTGCCTAGGCAGGCCTTGAATGTATTCTGTAGTTCAGGCAGGCCTTGAACTTTCCATCCCCCCCCCCCCCCCGCACCCCCAGCCCCGGCCTCAACCTCCGGAAGAGCTAGGATCACAGGCCTAACCGCCAGGCCCAGCCCAACACTTATTGATCTTTACACCATCAGCTTTTGGTTTCATTGATTTCTCCCTGTCACATTTGTTTTATGATTTGTGGCTATCTGTTTTGATCTTGGTTGTTTCCTCATTTCTGCTGACTTTGAGTTAAGTATGTTGTCCTTTTCCTGGCTTATCAGTTTGGAGGTGAGGGACAGAGACCTAAACTAAACATTTGACTCTTGCTCCAGGGGTGGACAGAGTCCCCAAATTCCGATATGTTATAATTTATATGCTATGCGATTTTTATGATTTATTCATAGTACAGAGCACTTTCTGGCTGGGGTGGTGGTGCATGCCTGCAGTGCTAGCACTGGGGAGGATGGAGGCAGGAGAATTGCCACAACTTAAAAGCTATCCAGCCCTATATAGACAAACATTAAAAAAAAAAAATCCTGTCTGCCTTCCCCCTTTATTTATCCTTCTTAGTCTTTGAGTCTAGGGTTCTTTGGAAATTTGCTATGACCTGTATCTTTTTACACACAGCACTTGTCTTGCCTCCCAGACTGTGGTCTATCTTTATAAATGTTCTATGTGCATTTGAAAGAAATAGCTTGTGTATGAAGTGTTCCATAAATGTCAGCTCTGTCCAGTTGGCGGCTTGGACAGTCCAAGCCCTGCATACCCTTGCTGGCGTTCCACCCACTTGCTCCATCAAGTATTGGGGAAAAAAAAAGATGTAGAAATGCCCACCTAGCATGGCAGAGTCCTCTCTTTCTCTGTGTAGTTCTTTGTGTATCTGGAAGCTGTGCGGGGGTCATCGTGCCCAATGGATTAATGACCCCGTTATCATTACAAAATGAACCTTTTTAGCAGTGGTGTTGGGCTGCTCTCTGAAGCCCACTGGTCTGGCATTAATGTGGCCTTTATTTGCAGTGCTGGAGACTCAGCCTAGCACCCCGCTTCTTGTTTGGCAAGCAGGCTACTGCGGAGCCACACCCACAGCCCTCAGCTTTCTCTTGGTCACGGTTAGCAGCTCAGGACACCTCTCATTCTTTGTGTTTCCACATCCTGCAGGCAGCTTGGACCTTGCTTCTCTGCTAATGGAGGTGGTTGTCAACCCAGTGCAGTGATTGATTTTAGTTCCATTTAAGCCTACCTTCTACTTGGTTTCCTTTTCTCTACCAGCTCCCCTTTCTCCTTTTGGTCTTCCATCTCCCAGGCTAGTTGTTACTTTGTATCCGACCAGTTTATCTCCCTTGTAAATTTGTTAACTTGGTTGCTTTGCTCGTTGCTTTTAAGAACTGTAGCACACACGGTGAAGGTGCTTCGCACAGAGCTCAAGGACCTCAACCCAAGACATTGGGTCCCTCGGCTATGGTCACAAATGTTTACTTTCTGTGTGTTGTAAACGCTACAGTACATCTCCAGTATTTTAAACTGCTAATTATCTTCTAATGAAATCTTAAAAATTGCTTTGGAGAGACGGTCCAGTGATTAATAGAGTTCATGCATTTGACTCCCAGGCTCACAACCGTCTACACTTCTAACTCCAAGGGAACCCCATGTGTCTGGCCTCCACTGGTACCAGTACTCATGCGCATGTGCCTGCACATATATGCATAATTAAAAGTAATAAAGTAATTCTTTGAGACAGAGGCTCGTTATGTAGCCCTAGAACTTGCTATGTACACCAGGCTGGACTCTTAAGTCTGAGATCTTCACGACAGTGCGTTGGATTGAGGTTACCACACACAGCACATGAAATATTTTTCTTTTCTTTCTTTTTCTTTTTTTTTTTAAAAAAAAGGAATTTAAAGAATTTTTTTTTCAAAAACAAAAAACCCGTCTTGACTATTTACTGACATAGCGTGATGTTTGGTGTTCCTCAGTTTGACGGGTTTACTTGACATTTCCTGAGCTGTGGGTACACCCTTTCAGTTCCAGGATGTCTGTAAAAGGTTTTATTGCACCTTTGTTCTTGGGAGTTATTTTCAGAGAGGGTGGAATTTGAGAGTGACAGCTCTTTCCTTAAGGACACTTCAAAGATGCTGCTGCCATCCTCTTGTTTGTGTGTTGTTTCTAGCCAGAAATCTGCATTAATCCTTGGCTTTGTTCCTTAAATCCCTGCCTTTCCCCACTGGCTGCCTTTAAGGCTTTTCCCTCCTTGCCATGGTTACTAGTTTAGACAGATTGTGGGGTGTCTGGGTGTCGTTTCTTGCTCCCTTGTTCTTCCATCGGGGTTCTTCTGGTTGTGGGTGAATCTGACCATATACTGGTTAGTATTTCTTAATACCTCTTCTAACCCAGCTCTTCCTTGTGCTTCAGGCTCGACAGTCACTTCTATACTGAAGTGCATGGTCTCCCTCAACATCTCTCTGGTGCTACTTTGGGTCTTTGATCCCCTGCCCCTCAGGTGATTCATTTTAGAAGGTCCTCCTCTCCTCCATGTCCCCTTCCCCTGCCATGTCCAGTCTGCCAGTGGTCCCCTGCAGTGTGCTGTTCACCTCAGTGGTCCCTGGAAGTTCAATTTGTTTCCTTCTTTTCCTAATCTCCTGCATGGCTATGTGTCTTTTGAAACTCTGAGATGTAATTGCAATCACCGTTTCTAAGTCCTCTGCTGCTTATTCAAACGTCTGAGGAGTCTCAGGTCAGCTGTAATTAGCCAGCCTCCTCATTGTGGGTGGTATTCTTAAACCTCTTTGAATGTCTGGTAAACTTTTTAACTGGCTGCCAGACCTTGGAAATTTCACCCGGAGTGTGTGCTGCATATCTCTGCATTCCTGTAAATATTCTTGAGCGCCGTTCAGGGGTGCAGTCGAATTACCTGGGAATGGTTTCATCCTTTCGGGTCTGGTTTATATCACATAAGAGGTGGGTTGGAAACACATTTAATCTCGAGCTAATTATTTCCCTCTGCTGGGGATAGAATTCACCTTCGGAGAATTCCATCCAGCACCCTGAGAGTGTGAGGCTTTCCAGACTGACTGAGGGATAAGAGAGGCGAGCCACAGCCCGAGTGAGTGAATGCTGGCCACTCTCCCTGTCTAATCTCTTTGGATGATTTAAACCGTGGTGGTGGTTGTTTTGTGGAACTTGGGATAAAACCCAGGACCTGTAACACATTAGGCAAGCATTTCTACTTCTGAGGGGCACCCATAGTACCTGACATTTTTCTCTTTAGTACATACACACACACACACACAGACACACACACACAGACACACACACACAGACACACAGAGGCACACACAGGCACAATTCTCTGTTGGATGACTGAGGGCAAGTCCTGGCAGCCTCAGAGATTTCCTTTCTTTATGGCCTTCTCATTGTGCTCCGACCTGAGAGCTCTGGCACCCTGAGCTCTCCCTGCTCGATGCTGGCTCCTCAGTGAAGGCTGCCTCCAGAAGCTGTCTGAATTTTTCCTCCTGGAATTAAGGCCTGGAATCCCAGCCCAGGACAAAAGCTAGAATAGTCACACTTTTGTTTCATGTCTTTCGACCATGTTCATCTTAAACCACATTGTCATATATTCCCCAGTGTTCTTGTGTGCACACATGCGCATGTGCATACTCGTGCGTGTTCGTGTGGATGTGCGTGTGCGTGTGCGTGTGTGTGTGTTTTCTTACAGGCCTTTAGCCCGGTTCTCACTGATTAGGCAAGGCTGGCTAGCCACTGAGCCTCAGGGATTCTCCTGTCTCTACTTGATAAACTCTGAGATTCCAAGTACAGTACATATCACTGTGTCTAGCTTTTTTACATGGTTTCTGGGGAATTGAACTCAGTCCCCTCATGTTCACCCAACCCGCGCATAATCAACAGGACTGTCTCCCCAGCCTACTTTTGTGATTTTACATGAGTCTCAAATCTGTTCTCTGCTCTGCCAACTGTAAACATGGGAGTTGGGCAGTCACATTTCCTGAGGTGACTGCCCATATCCCCACAGCTTCAATTAGGCATGTTTAAATATATGTCCTAGTCTGTCAGGAGGGTAGAGTTGTCATGTGGGGAATATCCTAGTGTTTATGTATAAAAAGCAGCCCGCTTGTTTCCTCTAGGAAACCAAGAATATGTTCAGGGAAGCATGGGATCTACACTCTTAGAGGGTCTCAAGAGATCACAAGCACAAAGGCTCCAGCTCAGCCAAACTGTCAGGAAACCTAAGCTCATAACAGAATGGACAGAAGTATCAGAAGCTGGTGGCGTTGGGGAAGACATAGCATTGAGGCCAGTGCCCTTGGAGATGGAGTCTTCAGGGTGACAAGTGAAGGCTCCCACCAGCTGTTACTTCTGTTCAGCCAGGGCAGGGGCTCAACCCTGGAGAGCATCCAGCATTTCTTACTGAAGGCTTCTCTGCTTGCCAAGCCAGTCTCTGGACCTAAAGCCCCCTCCTCTCTCCCTCAGGGCCTTTGCCTGTGGGACAAGGTCAAGCCCGCCAGCAGGCCAGCTCTGGGTCGAGGCGGGGCAAGCTGGGGCCTCACATGGCTGGACTGCCCAAGCCAAGGGGCTGCCAGGGTATCAGCTAATCCCTACAAGAGGCCGGTAAGAGTGGGTTTTGGGTCCCATTTTCCATGTTAGGAGCCAGAACTCCTGGGGTACTTCAACTGGCGGAAAGGCCAACTTTAAGTCTTCCTGTTTTGTAGCCATTGGTTGACCCTTCACTCAAAAAAACCTCTGTTCCTTCAATTCCAGGGTCCCCAGACCCCAGACTCTCACCTTGGCCCATTGCCTAGGTAGAAATAAGACACCAGAGAGCTCCCTGCCATGCTCCAGGCCTTCTGAAGTAGAACAAAGCTGTACGTACCCAAGCCGCCTGTGGCTGGTAATGATGGACTGGGAGTGTGTGGGATGAGGGTCTGTCCTTAATAGGACATGCTGAGAGTCTGGCAGGAGACAAGCTATGTCCTGATCTCACACATGCGTGGGGCTAAAATTGGAGTTGAGGTAGTCTTGACTTTTTCCAACCTTGGTTCACCCATCCTTGGCCTTCACTTGGGAAGGGTGGACAGGTGGTCCTGGTCCCTGGGCCCATGTGCCTGAATTCCTGTGCTCTCAGCAGAAGCCCTAAAATAGCCCAGGACAGGAGACTCAATGGCGCTGTACCCTACCTCCCTGTGAGGAGCCATGGGGTTTCTGTGGACAGACACAGGGGCTAATCCCTTCTGCTCCCCAAGTCTGTGGAGATTTTGGGGAGATTTGGCAGGCCTGGTCCTGGATTTCTACCCAACTGTTTGTTGCCTGGGAGCTTAGGGCAAGTCTCCTAAGCCCTGTGAACCTTCCATTCCTCATTTGTTCATGTTCTTTGCTCTTTCTGTGGGGCCTGGAGACTCACCATTCTCCAAAGTGCCTTAATTGGTCCTTTTTCTAATTCACAAAGTCCTACAGCCATATCTTATTCCTTCCATGGACCCAGAACACCCAGAGTTGGCTACGCAAATATTCATCCTGTGCTCTGAAGTGTGCGATTTACTTCTGCCTGAAGCCGCTATCCTCTGTTAGTTTCAAGTGTCCCCAGCTGACATACAGGGAGAGCAGTGTGGTTACTGCAGGAGTTTCCTGGCAGAGAGATGATTTACCAGGTTCCAGCTCGGGGCTCAGGGGCCAGGCAGAGCCTTCGCCTGGTGGGAAGCAGGCTGCAACATAAAGTGATTACACACAGAAGACCGTGCGCCTGATTCTTGCAGGAGTTGGTCAAGAATGCTCTCTGTCCCCATTTTCAGCTGGGAAAATGGGCCCACCAGTAAGAAGTAACATACTCAGGCTCACATAACCATCAGTGAACAGACCTAATGGTGATACTCAGTTCTGTCACAATCTGGCATACACGTTGGTCTTGCTACCATTATACACATACACCTAAATCCATAGGAACTTCTAATGAAGGTCTCTTATTCTCATTCTGAAGCCACCAACTTGTGAGAAGTCAAACAAGAACTTCCTGGCACTGTGTTTCATGTCCTGGGTTGTTTTCAGGGTCAGGAATCTGTGTGTGTGTGTGTGTGTGTTAGGTATGTTGGCCAAGACCCCAGAGAAGCTCTGTTGCCCTGCTGGCTCTCTGTATCCATCTCAAGACCTTTGCCTGAACCTAATGGGTGGGTAGAGGGGAATGACATCTTTTCCTTATAAGTCCAGCCCTTGGGACACTTGAGTGACTTGGTGCCAGGCAGCTGTAGCCATTGCTGACCTTCTATTTGTGGACTGTAACCTCTGTCCTATTCTGAAAGGTCTTTCTGAAGTGGTAGCTCTAATCTACAGCAAGAGCCACTGAAGGGGTGATCCTGTCTCCAAGGGCTTCAACTCTGCCCTTTGGTGAGTCTTAGGACAAGTTCGGTTACATTGCCATTTCTTATGGACTCTGTCTGGACACACATAGTTCTCGGGCTTTGCATGACCCCCCAAAGGAGGGTCTCCTCCCCTAGTCTGTATGACACCAAGTGACAAGCTTAGCCAGGTTTGGGAATCTAGGTCTGTATGTATCTAAGAACCATAGCTGATCTTTCAGAGGGGTCACAAAGTCTGTCTCTCTGCAGATGAGGCAAAGAGGCCTGGGATCCCAGCACACAGGAGCCAGAAGCAGGAGATTTTCGACTTTGAGGTAAGTTGAGTCTGTACAATGTGTTATAGGCTAGATAGAGATACATACTGAGGCCCTCATCTCGAAATCCTGCACAAGACCCTGGCTCCAATCCCGAGAACTGCAGAGCAACAAACTTAACACCATAAAAGGTCTGCCTTTCAGAGTCTTCTTTAGATACCTCCCTAACAGGTGGTCAAGGGCAGTACCAACATGATATGCCATGTTCCAGGCTATTTCCAGGCCCTGCTTTGGTTACAGGCATCTGAGTTTTCCAACAGGTGGCAGGACCACCCGATGTCCCTCCATCACAAGTGGAACAGGCGCCATGGAGAATGGGACAGAGTACGTGCAGGCTCATTCCGGCACAGGCTGGAATGTACATAGGACCTGGGGTCTGGTTTCAACTCTGCCTTTCCCCTCTACACTCCACAAGCAGCCATTGTGTTAGCCATGGCCAGAACTAACTGCTACAACTCTCACAGTTACACGTTTTCTTCCATTATCTGACCCAAAGCTGCACAGGTGTTTGGACAGGGTTCCCAAAGTTTCCAGACTGAGTGTAGGGGACAGCGGTCTCTGAGAAAGTCTCTTCTTCACTATGTAGACCTACAGAGTTCTCTAGAAGAGTGTCCATACCAACAGTACAAGTACTCTGAATTTTGAGACCAGGGGCTGCAGAGAAGGTGGCTAGATATCTTCAAACTCCCAATATCTTCATCCATCTGGGCACATAATTAAGAACCTTTCCTGAGTGCAAACTCTTTGGTGACATGACCTCCCTTAAGGCTCTCAGTGACCCAACATTCTCTTGGCTTCCCCCCCACCCACCTCCTAAAGCTCTCTCTGTTCATGAAGAGATAGCTAGACCCTGGCTCTTGCTCCTCAAGGGTGAGCAGAAGGGAACATCCACTCTTGCCGTCCCTCGGATAGCTTTAAAGCCACTCCGGAGGATTGAAGGACAGCCAGGAAGTAAGGATAGACAGTATATATCACAAATGTGGAGAAAGGAGCCACACCTGGCCAGTGGCAGACCCTAAGACCTAGACAAGTGTCACGCAAAGGGCAGGAGCTGTTCTACCAGATGTAGGAACAATTCTTCTCCCCAGTGGGTGAGGATTGGCTAGAAACTGCAGGACTTACTTATACAGAGACCTGGGTAGGAGATGGCTCTCAAACCCTTTCTTCTGCATAGCACAGTTCTCTGAACCAGGCCCGAGGGTGTGCACTAAGATCCTGCCCCAGAAGTGTCATCTATATGTCTAGGGAGAGTTTCAATAGGTCTTATCCTCCCATCAAGGGAGCTCGCCAAGATCTGTTTGTCCCCAGGTCAGAGAGCCTGAGAAGGCTCTGTATGAAGAGACAGCAATGTCTAGGTGACCTGCCTGGGCCTCTAGCCAGGTTGGGAGGCCCACCCCCAGCCAGGCTACCCTGCCTAGGTTTCCCGGCCTTGAGCACTGGAAAGCTGTACAAAGATGGTATTCATGGTGAGGCTGTCAGTCCTCTTCAGGATGCAGCAGAGTTTAAATAAACACATAAGGAAGTTGGATGCTGGGGCCAGACCAGGCTTGTCCAGGGTGGTGGGTGCAGCTCATATTAGGAGAGAGAAAACATGGCTTCCATGTACATAGCCTCCTTAGCCCTGGGAAGTCTCTTCTTTGTCCGGTTGGAGGAGACTCCCATAGAGCCTGACTCAGCAATCGGTGGGATTTCTCCACAGCCAGACACTATCTGGAGGCTTGATAAGGGCATTAAGCGTCCATGGCTAACTCTTAACAGATTCTGGGAATTCTCCCTTCACCCATTTACAAAGGCAGTGCCTGGGGTTGGGTATCCCACAATGAACATCTAAGAAATGAGGTACAGTGAACTTCAGAGCTGGCCCTGTGCTGGGCATCTGAGCAAGCAAAGAAACTGAGGCACAGAGCCAGCTCTGAAATTAGAAAGTAGAAATTCAAACCTCTCCCAGAAGTATGTCCTCTGAGCCCCTGTGTGCATGTGGGAGGGGTGCTGCCCTTCGGGGTGCTTGGATGGCTGCTCACACCACCCCCATCCTGCGCAAACAGAGCAGGAAAGGCCTCTGCATGGCCTTTGACTTTTGAAGAGATTCCTGTGTCTGGATGACCTTTGACTTCTAAAGGGAGTCATCAAGGCCAGGGGCCCAGTGACCTTCTGTTTGAAGCTCTGCTTCTGGTTCTGAAGTACGTTAGGGGCAGGAAGAGGGCAGAGGGGGCTGACCACACCAGTCAAGCATGTGGCTTTCCTCTGGTGGGCCTGGGGGACACTGTGTCAAGGTCTGACAGTGACTGAAATATGGATCTTCTTCCTGTCCCTCATGAGGAAACCTGGTTCTCCATAACCAGACTTTTATAGAGGATTTTGGAAAGAATAGCCATTCTTTTGCTACAGCAACTCAGGAAAGCCTGCTCTTGCTTGGGATGGTTTATTGAGGAAGTTAGACCCTCTTGTTCAGTCCCAATGACGAAGGAGGGCTTCTTGGAAGAAATCTCACCTCCTGCTAAGCCTCGGGCTCTTGCAGTCTCTTACTGGAAAAGGGCCTCTAGGGAAAGGCAACAAACTGGCCAGTGGGGTCAGCTCCAGCTAGCTGGTTGATAAATGAGTATTCTCAACCATGCCGGGCAGAATCCTTTGACATAGATAGATGGGGGGTCAACAAACCCTGTAATCCTCCCACCCTCCAAGCAAGGCTCAGCTCCCCCAAAGCAGCCCCCGAGGGCAGAGAAAAAGAGGCTCATGCTCCCTCCCTCCACGGCTCATATCAAGTTCCTATTTTTCCTATGCATTTCATATCCCGTGTGGTTGTATAGATAGCCTCTCCCAATTTAATAGAATTCTCCAAGTCATCTGCCATTATGGGGGCATGGATTGGCGTAGCCTTTTTAGAAGAGCATTTCACATGCTCCTTTGTGATGTGTTGTACATGTGGAGACAATGTTTCGGTCACTCTTTTCTCCCCCAGCAGCTTTATTTGTAATTAGAACAAAAAATAATAATAATTGTGGTGACCTCATTGCTCATCATTAAAGAAACGGCTTGATGAAATGCATCCATGTAAGGTATTCTGTTTACTACTTGGTTGATAGACAGAACGCAGCCGGGTGGCATGCACAGGCAGGGGAAGTCGGGAGTGTGTTGTTGGGAGCAAAGACGAGTTGAAGGGACCGTCTGTGTCGGATGATCCCATCTGTTAAAAAAAGCATGAGTGTGTACATATTTAGTTAAATGACTGGATATGCCTAAAAATATTTGGAAGGAACCACGGCAACCAGTCAGCAGTGAATATTTTGGGGGAGCTACATTCTTTCCTATCTGAATCTGTTACAACAAGTCACTTCTGTCATGTAAAAATAAAGATTAGCCAAAATGGCTTACCTTCAGAGGCAATAGATAAGGTAGGTTGAGGCAGGGACAGGGGTCATCCACTGATGAGCTACAGCCCCATCACCAATCCCAGCCATGGGGACATCTCCTCCATTTTGTCTCTCCATCCCTGTCTCACACACCTACTAAGGGCTTATTAGCTCTGGTTTTGGTTCACTTAGAAAGGTGGATGACATCATCATCCACATATACCCAAGACATTCACATTTTTCAAATGAAAAAGCAGAAGAACAGACAAGAAACAACCATCTCATGGTGGCCACCTGTCCTTGCAGTCACCTGGAGAGGGCGCAGGGCCATGCGGTTTCACCAGGGCAATTGTGAAGGAGATAAAGACTCTGTGGTGTAAAGGTGGATCCATCTCCACTATGCAAGTCCACATCAGAGCACTCACATGGAGCCCGGAATTACTCCACGCACAGCCATCCCAACAGTACACACGCAGCTCTACACAGGAACAGGATGGAGCGCTCACATGTCACAGTACGGTTTGGCTGAGTTTGGTTTGTGAACAGGACTTGTCTATGGGGCTGCCAAAGGATGACACACTGTTACACATCCAGGAAGCTGTGCTCTGTAGCTGCGGAGGGTTCCAGAGATGTAGCTTTGAAAAACAATTCGTTACTCCAGGGAGCCAACAAGAAATAAGGCAGATTGTATAGGTCTCGGAGGCCATTGCCTCTCTAGCTATTCAAGAGATGAGGGCCAGCGGGCTCACCCTCTCTGGAGAGGCCAAAGGGACAGTGACAAAGGGAACCCCACTTCAGGGTTTAGCAGAATGCTGGACAAAGCAATGATATACCCACTTGACTGTGAGGAGATCAAGATGCCATGAGGCTAGTCCTCTGCCCTAGCCATAGAGCTAGCTACGACACAGGTGGCCTGGGGCCTGTATCTTTCCAGACCTCAGCCTGTCACCGTGTCCAGATGCCACCCTGGGCCAGGATAGGATCTGCCTGAGACCTCCAGCAAGAATAGAGAAATCAAGTCAGCCCTAATTAAATCACGCACAGAGTGTGGAGGGTGGGGGCCCCGTGCCACCTGCCTGCAGGCTTTATTGTACCCAGTTAATCCTGTCCAGGTGTCTTCTGGCGGCCCCTGATCAATTAGTCACTGCAACTGAAGCTGAGTGTAATTAATTATTCAATTTTGAGCTGTTCCAGCTTAATGCGGCTGAAGTGACATCATGTAGCCGGGGCGTGCTACAGGCAAGGGACAAAGGCAGGCAGGGCTGAACAAAAGCCCCCGTGCCGTGCACCTGACCTGCTCTGAGTCAGCACTAATCCTCCCGGCCTCACAGAGAGAGCCCACTCACCTCACACCCGTGCTGAGCAGGTGTGTACACCCCCACATGGACCTGCTGACCTCAGCCTGCACCGGGAGGTTGGACCTCTGGGGTCAGTGACCCTCGTTAATCAGTTTTCTGTCCCCACTTGGGCTCTGAGCACTGCTTCTTCCTCACCCCAAAGCCTGAATTTGTAGCTCTGAGGGACCCTATGGGATTCTTCTATGACCACTGCTCTGGCCTAACCAGAGGCACTGAGTGGAGGCGGGGACCCTGGAAGCCCTAAAGCAAGCACTGAATCTGAGGGAGTCTAGACAGAATGCTAGCAAAGCCTTCGCTGTATGGGGCCCACCTTGAAGGCAGTAAAGGGAATTAAATCTGATTGTCCTCCCTTCCTCTGTGGCCTGAGGAAAATACCTCTCCTTCTCTTTCTTCTTAATTGGATCCTACCACCTACCTCCCCATCAGCACAATCAAGTGCTAACATTCAATCTGACTATGCGTTCCTGGAATCCGCCTTGTCTCAGACTTCTTCCTCCTGTAAGTCACACAGAGTTTGTGTGCACAAAGCCAGTTCCTCCTTCCTGTCTTACGAGCTTAGAGTGGCCCTTGCACATTTTGCAGCCACCTTCTTCAGGGACCCTTGTTCTCTTTCCTCTTGCTTTCGAAACAGGCAGCTCTCCAGAGTGCACAGCCACCCAGCTCTCCCTTGGGTCCTCCTCCCTCTCACAAAGGGTCCCGAGTACGTGTTTATAGGTTCCTCCAGCTCAGGCCAATGACCTCTCTCCCTGGCTGTGTTTTCTGGGGGCCCAGCTCTATGCTAAGCGCTTAATGGACCCTCCAGAAATGTTTGCTGAATTCATGAAAAAAGAAATGATTAAATCAGCCAAATAGAACTCATTATCTCTCCCCACCCCCCTTCCTTTCGACAACAAGGGAGACCCTGGACCCTGCACGTAGATAATGGTGTCATTACCGGCTAACTCAGCCTGCCCAGCTGCCAGGGGCATCTCCAGTCTCTTCTTGACACATCAGTAACCAATGAGCTATCTGGCTGGCTCAAAACAGACCCCAGTCCTGCACGTTTCTCTGCCCCTCCTCACAAGCTGGGTTTGGGGCTAATTGTCTCTTCCCAGTGTGTCTGTGCAGGTCCATTCTGTGTTCTGCCTCCAACAACCCCTCCAGCCTATAGCTAAGGTTCCTTACTGGCCTTTCTGAAATGCCAACTGGACACAAAGTGTTCCGGTTTCAAATGTCCAGATGGCTGGCATATAGAGGGGTGGGAGACGATTTGTCTGGTGTTCATGAGGCTCTGGGTTCCACTGTCAGTGGCTCAGAAAGGATGAACAAATAAAACAAAATGCTCAGGTGATATGAAAATTCAATTTCTGGGTATGCACTAGAGGGAAAAAAAAGCCAGCAGGGCCTCTGACAGAAACTTGCTCATCCATATTCTTAGCAGCGTTAGCCACAGCAGACTAACAGTGGAGACAGCAAAGTGTCCCCAAGTGGAGTCCAACCGATGTGGTAGTGGGTACAGTGGGGATGACGCCTGACTTTAAAAGAACAGGACCTTTAATCCCAGACCTCAGAAGGCAGAGACAGATCTCTGTGAGTTTGTCTCAAAAAAAAAAAAAAAACCACACACACACACAAAAAAAAAAAAAAACAAAAAAAACAAAAAAAGAAAACCCGAGAGTATAGGAAGGCACGCCCACAGCGTGCAGCTACAACGGCTGAGATGCCAGGTTGTTGTTCTAAATAAGACAAGGAAGGATATCTCATTCTATAACTCCATTCATATGATGAACGTGGGGGAGGCAACACTGGGATGTTGGGGAGTGTGGAGAGCACTGCATCATGGGAATGGAGGTCTGTCTGGCCTGAATGGTGATGGTGGAAGCACAAAGCCCCATGGGAATGAAGTTCTGACTATCGCGAATGGCGTGGCGATGGCAGAAGCACAAAGCGTGCCTTGTGCCTTGACCATAAGTGCAAGGTCAGAAAGTCTGGACTTCAGGGATGTCTGCAGTGATATGTAGTGGTACGATGGCAGTTTTATCCACAACGGAGCACATGTATGGTTTAGTTCCCACAAGCGTGGAAGAGATCCTCACACTTGGGGGTGTTTCTTCGTCTCCTCTCTTCCCATCTCTCTCTCTCTTTTTTTTTTCTTTTTCTTTTTTCCTGGCAGTAAGACTAGAACCAGGAGCAGATCCACACCAAGCACGTTCTCTATCACCAGCCTCTCTCTTCGTATTTCTGGTCTTAGATGTGTTTGCTCTTACCATGTGTTCACCACCTGCTGTGTTCACCAAGGTCTATGCTGCCTGCATCTGCTATCTGGATGTTGTGTGCCGAGCATACAATTCAAACATACCACAGACTGTGCTGTGCAGCTTGGTGCAGGGACACTGACCTGCTCACAGTGACCAAAAAACCTAATTCATGACGAGTTTCCTAGAATGGGTTTTTGTCATTGTGTGTCCCATGAGTATATCTTAGCACGACTTTTAAGTGCCCTCAAATTAAAAAATGCAAAACGTTCAAGTGTCTGGGAGATCTTGGTTCCTAACTTTCCAGAGTCTGTCCTAGCACCTCTTCTGGTTGGGGAGCCTTGTGCACCCCTGTATTCTCCACTTTGCCTTCACACACTCCACTCTGGGTAACCTTGTCCGTCTCAGTCCAAGTCTTCCTCTGCTCCTTAAGACTCTGACCACACCTACTCTCCTCACCTCCCCCCCCCCCCAGCTTTGGTTATACCTGGCACCAAGGAGCCATGGATAAATACTTGGTGAATTAATGAAGGAGGAATGAATGTGTGGCTTGTTTACATCCAGAACTCGCATGAAGTCTTCCTTGTTTCCAGCCCCGACAGCCCCAGTGCACTGAATCTTTAGAAGGAAAGAGACTGAGTACAGCGGAGAAGGAGAGGGTGGACCAGGACCTTCGAGCAGCCCTGAGAACTGAAAAGGTACGCTCACCGGTGACAGCCCATCCATCAGCTGGTGTGTTTATGCAGTCAACTTAATTGGTTTCTGTGTGTGAGAGAGAAAATAGATGGGGGAGGCACAGGGGACGGGACAATGGAGTCTAGCAGAACTGGAGGGTCTAGCCCAGGATATGTGCAGGGAGGCCTGTCCCAAGAAAGGGCACAGGCACTTCCCCTGAATCACGAGAAGGCACTGGAAAGGCCCTGAGAATTTCAACGCAGCAGCCTTTTTGTTGAGAACAGCTGGGATAGAGTGAAGTAAGGAGCTGCAGAGCGTGAAGCCATAAGGGTCCTCACAACCAACATGTCCTCCATTAGTGGGCAGGACTAGAGTGTGTCTTGCTATGAGACCAAGAGGACAACACTCAAGGATGAGTCTTCAGCCCTGGAGATGGCCACAAGTCCAGACTGCCAGGTGCCAAGGCTGGGATAAAAGTTCCAAGATGCCAAAAGTAGCCAGGCTGAAGCACCCTCATAACTTTGAGCCTTCTAGGGACCCTCTCAAGGCCCATGTTTCAGAGGAAGAGATATTCAGATATAATGTATCTTCTTGACTTTCATTTTTGGTATTGTGGGGGTAGGCACCCTGCTTGGGACCCCTGAGCAGAGAAGGAGGGCAGCCGTTGACCGGATCTTCCTAGGAGACTGTATGTGAAGATCTCCAGGACTGACTGAAACCCAGAGAGCCCTCTTGAGTCAGCCGTCATAGCTCTAGGCTGGCAGGGCTCCCCACAAGGTCATGTCTAATTGTCCTGTGGCCTAGCCGATTAGCACAGTTACCACCAGCTCAGGAAGGAGGTGAACTTCCGGGCGCCAGGAATTAAACTGAGCCTTTGCAAGTCCATGCTTCTGCCTGCCCCAGTGAACAACATGGATACCCGTGGGTAGCGCTGGTCCTCGTCCAAGCTGGGCTCAAATGCTCTCATTTGTTGACTAATGTGGCCTCATTTAAAGACCAGTGTCCCCCTCAACCTAGTTCGTCATCGGGAAATCCCACGTGGGACCTCAGAACCCAATTTTCCTCAGAAGTAACTCTGGAGGGAGAAGCAGTGCCCAGCAGGGCAGACTGCGCCCTGCCCTGCGTAGGAGGGGGCGGGGGACACCAGACCCATGGCTTTCTAAGAAAGGCTGTTGGCCAGTGCCTGAGGCAACGGCGCGCCCACATGGCCTGGCCACAACCAAGTCTGCCTGGGTGTATTCTCCAGGAATCACTGGATCTAGAGGATGTGGTCAGAGATGGTAGAAAAAGGGAAAAGGTTGCTATCCAGGCACTCTCTGAGTGAGTGCTGAGAATGGCACATCCGGGAGGCACTGGAGACATCCATAGAGCTTGGAGAAATGCAGGGCCAACTTAAACAAACAAACAACAACAAAAAAAACCAAACCAACCTTTTAATATTAAAACACAGTCAGCATGTGCTGTCCTATAGAGAGACTAGTAACTGCCACATGCTTTTCCCAGGAACTGTGGCCATAAGGGCACAATCTTGTAGGCTAAATTTTAACTCATGCTGCGTACGGATCTTCCAGTCCCTCATACCGTGGGCACATGCACCCAGCGGGTTCTTTCTACCATGGATGTATTTTGGAGAACCTTTGCTTATGCCCTTGGAAAGCCCTCTGTTGAGATGAGGACCCCCCCCCAACTGTGCACATGCGCATAAGACTTTCTGGAAAGTCCCTCTGTGTCTTTTGAGGTAGTCCTGGAACAGGTGACTTGAAGGTGTCCAAGAGCTACTTTAGGCACCAGGAGACAGACACACGCCACCTGACACTGTCAGAGCCCCAGCACCCCTTTGATGAATGTGCTGAGGTCTGAAATAGGCTACAAATAGGGACATGTGAGTTCCAAATACAAGCTCTTGTGGTTATTAGGTTTCACGATGTCTTCTGCAGCCTTGGTTACGGGTTAGCACGAATCTTCTCACCCCCTTAATTATAGTCCTGGCATTCGAAAAAACACACCAACACCTCTCCCTCCCTTGGCGCCGTCCCCTCATTCCTCCCAACTCCCAAAAGCCACGAGGGCCAGAGTTAATCTCCTGTGCTGTTTATGACTATCCCTGTCCCCATGCTCCCCAGCTGACCACATACTTCCTGGCCCTTGCCACCACCTGCCTTACAAGGCAGTACTGCCCGCCAGAGATGCTACTTTGGGAAGAGTCAAGGGGACGCAAATGTCAGGATCTTTTTTCATGTGCTGAGCCAAGCCATTCCAAGGGCCTGGAAAACAGGCAGCGTTCTGCACCCCCAAGTCACACTTGGACAAATACTGTCTTCCCGCAGGGGTGGGCGGTGAAGGAAGAGCCCATAGCTGCTTCTGTTGCATGCCAATAGAGCAAAAATGAAACATTTAGAAAATTTCCTCTCTTGACTGCAAATCTGATTTAGGTCTGATGCCTGTCAACCAAATGAATTAAAATGGACAAATAGCAGCCTCAACTCTGTCTCTATAGAGAGGAAGGCAGACCCTTCATGATGGAGACAGACAAGGCTTATTCCCCGACTGTGAGCATCTACTGGGGACAATGCAGGAAAGCCAAAGGAAGCCTGTGTTTGTGACCACCAAGCTTTGGAGGCAAGGAAACACGAGGTGGAAAAGGAAAAGCCCACAGTCGCAGAAAGGACAGCTGGGTCTAAGGGATAGGAGCTGAAGAAGGGGAAGCGGGGACCGTGTGTCTCAGAGCTGCTTCCCTCTGGGCTGCAGGAACACAGGAGGAACAGGGCGGATCTACACGACCCTTGTCAAGTTGTACTCCTTACTCGTGCTTCACGTGGCCAAGAGGAGGAAAGTGGACACACTGGCAAGTTTAACAGGAACTTGAGAAAGACACCAAGTCATATAAAGTTGAGACAACACCAGCCACTTAGCTTGGAATAAATATCTGCGAGCAGGGGGGTGGGGCATGAAAGAAGGTTGGGGTGAGCCCAGGAGGAGCTCTGGTAGACCTGACCCACATAAGCTTCTGCCATATACTCCCCCAGATCACAGATGGGCCACTCCCGGCTTCCCATCCCTGCTGCTGGCTTTTTCCCTCCGTTGGAGAGTGGACACTGAAAGCCAGCAACGGAAGCACAATCCTGTCTTTTCTGCCGCCTTCCCTGAGGACAAAGGAACTTCCATAGGGAAAGTTAAGGGGTCACAGTGAGTATGTCTGCTCAAGGACCCTAGCGTGTCCTGTCTCCCCTCCTAACCCACGCAGGAACTGGCCATTCTGTCGCCCACAGAGGGCCTCCACCAGATCCTCTTCCTTTACCACAGTGCCTACAGAAACCCCTAGTAAAAAGGCTAGACGAGAAGCAGGCTGAGGGAGATGTGTGTGGAAGAAGACCATGGAAGCCTCAGGGAAACAGTGGCCTGGGAGCACATCAAAGCCAGAGAGGGTACCAAGACTCCAGGCAGCTCTCAAACAGGAAACATTTCAACCTTTTCACAGAGGGCTTGGGGGTAGGTTTGTTACCTTGTACCCCTTCCCTGCAGTGGTCAAGGGAAGTCCACACAGGCCAGATTCTGGAGACCCTTGAAAGCCCCCCACCCCTGTCTCCACTTTGCTGGCTAGTTAGGGTCTTTCCTAGTTGCTACAGGTCTAGGCTGTCTTGGATATAGCCAGCTCTGCAGATTACTGAACAGCTGTTCCTCCCTCCTCCCCCCCCCCGCCACTCCCTCTGTCCATTCCAGTCCTAGGCCTGAAAGGATCCTTTACATGTGGATCAAGAGTCTTTTTCTCACTCTTCTTAGGTCACTGGGCTGGAATGGTGGCATTTGCTGCCTCTGCACATGGTGGTAACTGGATCAGCAGAGAGCCCCTCGCCATCCTCCTACAAGGCCTGCGCCATCCTGAAATAGCCGGAATGTATGTATGGTATCTTCTGGAACAGAAGAAGCCAACATTTAAACATCCCTGGTATCTTGTTTATGCTTGGTAGTTACCAACAAGGCAGGTGGGCCCTGTAGAGCCTCATTCCTTGTGAGGGCTCCTGGATCAACAGCACACATACTTTCCAAAGCTGGGGGCTGAGGTCAGCACCCCACATAGGTTGCTGCTTGATGGATGGCCTCCATGCAGCTGATGTCTGCAATCACAGGCTGGGCCCAGCTCCAGGACCCTAACCCTAGTCATCTCCTTTTATAGTAAGAAGAAAACGGACCCAGAAAGATTGTAGGAACTGCTTGGGCAGGCAGGGACCCAGGCGGACTAGGCACACAGAAGTTCACGAGGGGAAACTACTGATTCTTGAGACTGAACTCTGAAGAGGAAAGCAGGCATAGTAAAATTCCTACATGCCTACTGGCCACCAAACCAGAGGACAGTCCACTGCCCCCGTCCTCTGTAGTAGTGGCCATCTATGCATCATGGGATAGTATCAAGTGATGGCAGCACTGTGGTCTCCCACAGGGAGCATATGCGTGCCTATCTGTCCAATAAGAAAGAAAAATTAAAGGATAACGTTAAATGATTCCAGTGAAGAGTGCTTTTGACATGTTAAGAAAAAACTATAACATTGTGTGTGTGTGTGTGTGTGTGTATGGTAAATGCTTGTAACAAAATTTTAAGTAAAAACCAATATAAAATAGTTTGCTATATTACAACAAAAAATAAACTTAGGACCAGTAAGGAGGTTCAGTGGATAACAGTACTCTCTGCCAAACCTGACAATCTGAATTCAACCCCGGACCCTATAATGGAAAGAGATAATCCAGTTACAGAACATACACACACACACACACACACACACACACACACGAACACACAAGTATACAAATATGCACTCACACATACAAACACATATATGAAACTATTCTTGAAAATATATATGAAGGAAACATGCTAAAATTATTAGAAATGGTTATCTGGAAGTAGTGAAAACGAATTTTTTTGTTTGTTTCCCCATGCTGGGATCAAACCTGGAACTTAGCACATTCTAGGCAAATTCCCTACTGTGGAACTATAAACCCACACTGCGGGTTTTTATGAGTGTTGTTCTCTTTTTTTTTTGTACTTGTCTGGTTTTGTTTGTTTATTTGTTGTTTTTTGTTTTTTTTTTACAAAATTCTTAAGAGCTCTGTAAGTGGAGGAAAAAAATGATTGAGCGAAAGAATAATAGTGAATTTAAAAACAAGCATCCTTTCTGAAGCCTCTCCAGGCGCTGCTGCCCGATGTCCCCAGGGTAAAGTCACTTCCTGCTGAATTTGCTGCTTTTCAGGGGTGGACTTTACCTGATGGCAATGCACAGGACATCCTGGGCTGATAAGGTGCTTGTGATTGCAGTCATCAGGAGGTCTGCATCCTGGAATTCCTGTGGGACACCTCTCCCCTTTCTGTTTACTGCTAGCTGGAGACACAGAGCCTGTGTCCACATGGCATGCCTTTGCTGCCTAGGCCTAGGCTAATGTTCAGTGGAACCTGCTAAGCCTTACAAAACCCTAACAGGCACTGAGTCCCAGTCTGATGCCTACCCAGGAAGCCAAGTGTCCACTCTCACAGAAAAGCCAAGTCTTCAGAGGGTTCTGGCATACAGCGGAGTTTTTAGAGGTCTAATGAAGCTCATAGTTCAAGACGGAGTATTTAGGGGGCAGGGAAAACCTGTAGAGGACAGAGGTCGAAGAACAAAGGATGTAGGTTGAGGGTGCTGTGTGACTGTTAGGGGCACGGTGAGAAGATTCCAAAGCTGGTAGGGAGAGGGAAAGATAAGAAGGGTCAAGATAAGATAGCCCTTGTTTGTTCTGCTCGAGGCAGGTTTGGAGCCTGGGGAATAGTGAAGTTTTAGCTTTCTCCTCCACTTTGTCTTTCAGGGGAATCTGTGCTCAGCAGATAGATCTGGAGCGGCCATTTTCCCTCACTCAGATTCCCCAGACTACCCTCCAGCCAAGAGCAGAAGACTCTTGTGTTGTGGATAGCCCCAGCTAGCATCCTTAGCCAGGACAGGGGGTTGGAAGGTTTGTTGTCTGTAATGGAGTGAGCATACCAGTCACCGGTCACTCATACCTGCTTCTTTCTACCTACCTGAGGTTCATGGGGGTAGGGATGGGGATGGCTGTGTCAGACCTAGGGGGAGAGGTGACGCCCTCCCTTGGATGGGTTACACTGAAAAGACCTAAATCTAAAAGGTCCTTGTGGAAACAACGGACTACTGAGGAAGTCAAAGTCTTTCCCGAAGTCATTAGAGACACGGGAAACCATCTCCTCCGGAAGGGAGGAGCAGGGCCAGAGAGCCCAGGGCGGTGCTGGGTCCAAGCACAGCCAAAGAGACCAGCAAGTTCAGTGCGAGCGTGCTGCCATCGTGTGGAGGTCTGACCCAGAAGGCCCCCAAGAGCCTTGGGATACCCCCTGGCACCCCAATGAGAACCTCACAG
Organism: Grammomys surdaster; assembly: GCF_004785775.1. Taxonomy (NCBI): domain Eukaryota; kingdom Metazoa; phylum Chordata; class Mammalia; order Rodentia; family Muridae; genus Grammomys; species Grammomys surdaster. The sequence goes on along the minus strand of NW_021604602.1, from coordinate 5,142,980 downwards.
GCCAGGGTACCTTTGGGCCCCCAGACCACAGGCCTAAGTGGGCCCAGATGGCTTTGGCAGCGTGACTTGGCTGGGTTATAGCATCCTGGAACCTCATACTATCCAGGATAGAAGGGCGGGTGGTTTGAACAAGCAAACCTAATCCTAGAGCCTGTCAGAGATTGACAGCCTGGGAAGGGGCAGCCAGGCTGGAGCCAGACAGGGCCAGATCCCTAAACTGGCTCTTCTGACTTGGGGCTGAGGGATTAACCCTGCCCAGTCCTTTTGAAAGGGTGGACACCAGGATTCCTTGGCTATTCACCAGAAAGACCCACTTCTTCCCTTGTTACCATATTGCCTCCTAGGTTCCTATCCCTGCACGTCTTGTACTCAAAGCAGCAGAGAGTAGCACCAATCCTGGTGCTAGTCCCAGCCCTATCTTGTACGCTTGAAGCTTCTTCCCATGAAACAGATGGGAAGAACATCTGAGCCCTTCTTCTTACACCAGGATACACCCCTCCTTCCGTGTCGACAGAGGTAGGCAGTGCAGCTCCTCTTTCAAACATTCACCAGTCCATCAAAACCAATGGTAACCTGGTACAGGAAGATCATAAGTTCAAGGCCAGCCCAGGCTACATAGTAAGACTCTTTAATTTAATTCAATTTGATTGTTTTTTTTTTTTTGTTTTTTTGTTTTTTGGGGTTTTTTTTTGTTTTTGTTTTTGTTTTTGTTTTTTCGAGACAGGGTTTCTCTGTGTAGCTCTGGCTATCCTGGAACTCACTCTGTAGACCAGGCTGGCCTCAAACTCAGAAATCCGCCTGTCTCTGCCTCCCAAGTGCTGGGATTAAAGGCGTGCGCCACCATCGCCTGGCGATTGTTTTTGTTGTTGTTGTCTGTTTTTTGTTTGTTTGTTTGTTTGTTTGTTTGTTTTTCGAGACAGGGTTTCTCTGTGTAGCCCTGGCTGTCCTGGAACTCACTTGGTAGACAAGGCTGGCCTCAAACTCATTTTTTTTTTTTTTTAATTTGAAGACAGAGTCTCATGTATCTCAAGCTGTCCTGGAACTCATTATGCAGCTGAGGTGACTTGAAGCGTCTGTTCCACTTTCCTCCATCTCCAGAAGGCTAGGATTGCAGGCACACACCACCAGACACCAGACCTGGTTTTATGACGTGCTAGAGACTGAGCCTAGGTCTTTATCAGGAAACACAAGCATCTTATCAGTGAAACTACATTCACAGCCTTGCCAGACCCTGTCTTAAAAAAATATATATATACATAGTAGCTCTGTCTCTTGGGGTCCCCTGGGAGGCAGACACTCTGAGAAAACAGATACTAAGTAGACACTTAGCCTAGAGGGATACAGGAGGGCCTCCAGGGGGTTATGGGTTTTTCCAAGGTTGAAATGTTAAGGATGGAAAGAAGTTCCTAGAGTGGTGGATGATGCCTAGCTAGCGAGACCCCCAGCAGAAGCAGTGACCTTCCTTGGGCTTACTGATGGCAACCCCAGGGAACAAATAGGCCAAGTTCATGATGCCTGCCCTTCTGGATACTTACAGAATGTGGGGAGATGGGGAGGCTCTAGGGAAGACTCTCCTCAAAAGTGAGATCTGAGCAAAGTTTCAGGCTTGGTGCTGGGATGGGACTCAAGGGGCTATCATGGACCACACAGCTTATTAGATGTTTCTCCCACAGGGAGGCCTCTCCTGCGGCAAAGGACGTTCCCCACCTCAGACTCTTGCTGCAGGAGGTACTCTACTCCGAAGGGAAAGTAAAAAACAAAAAACAAAAAAACCAAAAAAAAAAACCCAAAAAAACCTCACTGGCTACTCTCTGCTTGGCCCTGACCATTGTCCTGTGTTCCTATAGTCTGCTCTGGGTCCTAGGTTACCTGGGTTCTGTCACATCTGGCCTGTGGTGGCTCCAGCTAAGTGGAGGGAACTTTAAGTCAGGAATGTCTCCCCTGTTACCTCTCTTGGAACAGGGTCTAGCCAGTGGCTGTGATTCCCTCCTGTTCCTCTGGATTCTAAGACCTCATTTGCCTACCTGAACCTCACTATGCAGAACAGGCTAGCCTCAAACTGACAAGAGATCCACCTGCCTCTGTCTCCCATGCTGAGATTAAAGGGGTGTGTCACCACATCTGGCTGGTACTTTCATTCTATGTCCTAAATATTAGTCTCAGATATGAAGATGTTAAGGCAGAATTTTGTTGTGTAAACTTATGACGTAATGGATATAAGGTACTCTTACTGTCTTCCTTGTCCCCCCCCCCCTCCTGGTTATATCATTTTTAAGACAGGGTCTCACATAGCCCAGGCTAGTCTCAGATTTGCTATGTATCTGAGGATGACCTTTGATTTCAATCCTTCTGTTCCATCTTCCAAGTGGCTGATGCTGCCCTTCTCAGTAACTGTGCTGTGGACCTATCCCAGGGCTTCTGACATGTGTAACCAGCATCCTGTCCACTAGCTGCATCGCCCCCCCCCCATGCAGATGGAATCCCCATGTGAAAGACATCCTTGCTGTACCAGAAGGAAGGGCCTTCACCCTTCCCATCAAGGCTGGGAGCTGGTCCCTCTTCCCAGCAACAGCTTCTCAGTGCTTTTTCACCTTCAGACCTCACCACACTCAAGCCTACACCTCTGGGACCCTGTGTCCTTAAGACAGCTTCCGGGTCACAGAAAAGTTGTGTTACCTTTGCATACTTTTCCCTTATTATTAATCCATGATGATCTAATCAATTCTGTTCTCAGATCCAGTCTCAAACCCCCTATGGGACAGGGCTCAAATTCTCCCTCCTGGACACTGCCTTCCAACATGGAGATTTCTCCTGGTGTAGCTGAATGGCACTTGCCATTTCTGGCCCCTGGGAGCTTCCACGTCTTACACATGGCTCCAGACACAGTTTGGGCTCATCCCAGTTGTCAGAGCACCTTTGAGAACCAAAATGCTTGTCACGCCCTTGCTTAAAACCCCAAGAAATAAAAAGGCCTCAAGTCCCAAACCAAGGCTGACAAGACTGTGCAGGACCTGGCTTTGCTGACTTTCCCGACTTTCCCACCCCCACCTTACCTCTCCTTTGCCCTTACCCTCCGGGCACTCCACAATGGCTCTGTTGTTGAGCTTCATGGGCCTCTGCCCGAGCCTCCTCTCCCCCAGCCACTCCCGCTCCACCTCATTGCCTCCCGTCTCTCATCTCTGTGAACATGCCACCTCCTCCAGGGAGCCTGCTCCAACTCCACATCACTATGAAGGCCTCTTTCCTTGGAGAGCTTGGGATTAGAACTCTTCTCTTGTGGCTCATCCGACCTCTGGTCTGCTCTTTTCCGCCTTCTAAGAGTGGCAAAGCCAAGGGATATCCTTAAAACTGGACCCTTATGTGAGGGTCCAGCTTGCAGGACCTAAGCTTGACTATGCATGGGGGGAAAAAAACAAAACAGAAAAAGGAATGGAAATTTCCTCCATACTGGAAGATGGGGGAGACTGCTGGCGAAGATTTCAGACAAGCTTTTAAGGTGCCTGATGGAGAATTTACGCAAAGGTCCGCAGGGTCTCCCGGCAAGCCCAGTACTGGTGATTAAAACAAAACGACCTAATAAACATCCCAGCAGCCTTTGCACATGTGTCCTTCTAGGGAGGCTTGAGAAAATGAAGGGCTGAAGTGTTGTTTTTTTTTTTTCCCTTCCCCATCAAGAAAGATGGGGCCACTTAATTAGAGCTATCCTTAATCTCAGACCAAGTAGGTCTAATTTCTTCAAATGATTTCACATTTTATTAATTTCTCCTTCCCCCTTTATTGAAGGGTGACTGGACAGCGGAGCACTTTTAAAATCCTTCCTCATTTTCCTCTGATGAGCACACAGCCCCTCCATGCTCATTATTTTCACAAGGGAGAAGAACTCCCCCCTGCCCCCCCCCACAACGAGCCAGGGAGGCGAGCAAGAGGACTGGAGGAAAATCAGGCAGCCTGTCCTCAACACTTGAACTCCCAGCAGGGGCTTCATTAGCACTGTGGCAGGCAGCCTTGTCAACCCGGGGAAGGACAGCACCTCACAGGGCTGACACAGTCTGCACATTGGCGCTGGCAGGGTGGTGTTGTGTCAAGCCTCCGCAAGTCCCTGAGAGGCCCGATGTTCCCTACTCAAAAATCTCACTTACAACGCTTTGTTCCCGTTCCTTTCAAAGCTAAAGAACATCAACACATGTGCACACACACACACACACACCATGGAGGGGAGAAAGTCAGGGCCCCAGAACTCAAGAATTTTCCTTTACATTGTCCATTTGATGATTGGGAAATCTTGAGGCCTATCCTACACTCAGCTTCTGGCAGAATGGCTCAAAGACTGTTTGTCCTGTTCTGCCACGTCTCAGCTCCGGAAAGGCCTACGTCTTCAAGGAGAGTGTATGTTCTCCTAATTTCTACCTGCCCTTCATCACCCGCCCTCTGCAGTACCAGGTCAATGTTTGCCGAATGATCTAGTCAACACGCAAGCCCTCGAGGGGCCCGACGTGCGAGCCAGGAGAGGCTAGTGCGGATCTTGGTCTGCTTTGTACACTCAGCCCCCCCCCCCAGCCATTTTCTGTTCCTTTCAAGAAAGCAAGACGCCCCACTCAAGTCCTTAAGTGTACAGCGAGAGGCCCACCAGGTAAGAGGTCCAGAACACTCTGTGCTGTGTGCCCTGGGTCTAGGTTGTGTTGCTCACGAAACTGACAGGACTTGTCCCCAGGCTGGAAAATCAGTAGGTAGGCTCAATCTGAGAATAAAGAGTCAAACCTATATAGAAGGGCAGGGCAGTCCCTGGGTCACTGTTGCTGGTTTTTCCTAAGTCACCAGTTGTCTTCCTCTCAGCACATAAGTCAACCAAGCCCCCTTTCTGTGGACAGCCTCCAAGGACAGGTACGTTTTACTTTAAGTGGTTTTCAACCTTCCTAATGCTGTGACCCTTTAATACAGTTCTCCGTGTCATGGTGACCCCCAACCATAAAATCATTTTTGCTGGTATTTCATGACTACAGTTTTGCTACTCCTATGAATGGTAATGTAAATATTTGTGTTTTCCGATGGCCTTAGGCATCCTCTTCCCCCCCCCCCGCCCCCAGGGAAAAGGGTCAGTTGACACATCTCCAAGGGTTGCAACTCATCGGGTGGGAACCTCTGCTTTAGAGGAGCGCCCTCAGGATAGTGGGAGCAGGAGGGAGGGGCCAGGTTAAAGAGCTTCGGTGAGCAGCTTCCCTTGTGGGTTTAGGGGCTCCAACCCACAATGACTTCAGAGAGACAGCATAGAAGATCCTCAGGGGAGTTCCACTGGAGAAGCAAGGGTGCTGTTCTAAGGTCATGAATCCCAGCTCTCTGAGACTTTCCCACATGCTGCAATAACCAGGCCACGCATCCAGCAAACCTGCAGAGCTCTCTGATCTGTGTCTGCCAAAGTGATCAGGCTGGAACCAACATGCACGACCACACACGTCACTGAACACAGGAAGGACCCAGGCCCAAGCATCTCAGCTGCCAGTCTAGCCTGTGCCTCTTGCTATGGGCCCAGCTTCTCCCTCTGCCCATCTGCAGACAGCAACTAAACTGACTAGGAAGCTACTGTACTCCAACAATTCAATCAGCACCACAGTCTGACCACACCAACTCAGGACCCTCCGTCTCTAGAGAGTGGGGAAACCCTGTGTTGACCTGGAGGAATACTCAGTGCCATCATCTGAACCTCAAGGGCATGGGGTGCGATCCTGAGGGAGGGGCTTCTTTCTTTTGCAGAGACTCATAATCAATAGCAATACAAGGTCTATCTCACAATACATGTTCCAGTCCATTCCATTGAAGACTCTCTTAAACTATTTAAAATTTTTTACTATTGCCAGGTGGTGGTGGTGGTGGTGGTGGTGGTGCATGCCTTTAGTCCCAGCACTTGGGAGGCAGAGGCAGGCAGATGTCTGAGTTTGGGGCCAGCCTGTATGGAGCAAGTATCAGGAGAGCCTGGGTTACACAGAGAAACCCTGACTCTTAAAAAAAAAATTAAGCTGTATGTATGTATGTATGTATGTATGTATGTATGTATGTATGTGGGGGACAGGGATGGTGTGTGTTTACATGCATGCATGCATGCCATAGCGAATATGTAGAGGACAGAAAACAATCCGAAGAAGTTGATTCTCTCCTTCTACCATCTGGGTTCCAGGTACCAAACTCCAGCTTCCAGGTTTGGCAACAAGCTCCTTTACCTGCTGAGCTAGCTAGATGGCCTGCTGATACACACTTATGGCCCGTATCCATCTCTGCAAAAGCAGACAAATCTGGTACAGTCTCTGTGAGGACTGTGGTGCTTGAGAGAGCCTGCTTAACTAGAAAGCCTGAACCATAAAATGGATGGTTTCCCGAGCTGGGCGCTGTAGATCTAGGGTATCCACTGAAGATCCACGCCCGTCAGAAGCACAGCGCACTCTACCTAAGGGAGGAGGAATAGGGAGGAGTTGAGGAATTGACAGCATCAAAATTAAGAGCTCAACCCACTGACATATTTTATTATCTATCTATCTATCTATCTATCTATCTATCTATCTATCTATGCATCTATCTATGTATCTATGTATCTATCTATGTACCTATGTATCTATGTATCTGTGTATCTATGTATCCATGTATCTATGTATCTATCTATGTATCTGTGTATCTATCTATGTATCTATGTATCCATGTATCTATGTATCTATCTATGCATCTATGTATCTATGTATCTATGTATCCGTGTATCTATGTATCTGTGTATCTATGTATCTATCTATGTATCTGTGTATCTATCTATGTATCTGTGTATCTATCTATGTATCTGTGTATCTATCTATGTATCTATGTATCTATCTATGCATCTATGTATCTATGTATCTATCTATGCATCTATGTATCTATGCATCTATGTATGTATGTATGTATGTATGTATGTATGTATGTATGTATCTATCTATCTATCTATCTATCTATCTATTGCCACAACACAGGGGATTGACCACACAAGTGCTTTCTCTGCTTCCCTGTCTTCCCCTCCTGGCTGTAGGTGTTTCTGTCAGGAGCCTCGTACTCTTAGGATACCAACTCAGCAATTCCATTAGAAAGCTGTCTCCTTCTTCCATCCACAGGGCAGTGCCTGGGCCGTGGATTGGTCTAGTCCAGAATGGGCTGGCTGTTCTAAAGCTGTAGTGCTCTGTGACTGGCCTCGTGAAGGGGGACTGGCACTGTGAGGCCCGCAACTCTGCTGCCATCTTCCTAGAATGATTCCCCAAAGCAAGGATGTCGGTTTGTCAAAGCAGCTCTGTGGGGAGTGTGTTTTCAGCTGTCATGTGGTGCCTGATACCTGGTGGGTGCTTATGAGTGTTTGCTAATAAACAAATGAACATAGAACTTGATAAGCACAATGTGTGTGATGTTATTACTTTTACTGTCTCACCTGTTCCTTTCTGCTTCGGTACACCTGGAGGGGGGCGGCTTCGAGACCTTGGGTTTTTTTTTTCAACACTAAAACAAAATCGCTGCTCCGGAAAGCCTCAACTCTCCCAAAACATAGCCTACTGACTGATTCTGACCATTTCCATGGCCTCGTAACCACTATTTTCTTTTTAGAATTTTCATGTTATTCAAATGTGTCTGAAGTCTCTATCTTAGTGTCTGGAAATGGGATTTGGGATGATCTCAGACATACAGGGAAGATGTACTGATGAAATGGACCCTTCAAGTTACCACCCATATTCACCATTGACTCTCCTGGACACGGATACATCCACACTCTCCTTCTGAGCTACAGGTTTACTTCTCTCAGCTGAGTCATCTCTTGGGGGCCGTGGTCATCCTCATCCAAAAAAGACCAGCTCCAAAACATACTCCCTTATGGGGATCTGACCACATATCACCTATTGCTGTAGGCATGGGGTGGGGATCCTCTCCATAGCTCAGCACCTCTCTCAAATTCTGGTGGGTCCTCATAGGATCAACCGAGCTTTCCCTGTAACTGCCACATCCCCCTCCCTTCAGTTCCTGCCCCACTGGCTAGGTCCCAGGGACTATTTCATTCTTGTGTACAGATTTCCATTTTCCATCTCAGAGACCAAATGCTAGGGAATCCAACCTGCAACAGATGGTACCAGGAGAGCTCCAAGAATCTCTGAAATAGGATTCTGGATCTAGCCCAGCCAGCAGATGGCTGACAATGAGGACTTTATGACTGGTGGTATGAATACACAGATAGTCCCTGCTGAGGGCTAGAGGTGTAGCTAAGATCAGCAGGGATAACTCACAGATGAGCTCAGTGGATCAAGTGTGTGAGTGTGTGGGGCGCTACAAGGCAACTTGGCATCAGGTGCCTATGGAGTTGGATGGCTGTTGCTGGGGGCAACTGAAGCAGTGAAGGAAGACAAAGACAGAAGGTGGCTAATCACCAATTAAAGGCTAATTAAGATAACAAGAAAGTCTCCTTAACATAATATAAATTAGAGAATGCCACAGCTGGAGGATAGAAAAGGCTGAGGACCTGACCTAGGACTTAATTACTTAGAAAGCTTTGAAGAGGTTGGCTCTCAACTGAGGCAGACCCAACTTGCAGGTCACTGCTGGGACTAGAGTCATCTGGAGGCTCCCTCCCCTAGCATGTGTGGCACCTGGGTTGGGAGAGTGGGGGGACACAGCAGCTGGGAGCTGCGACAGCTGCCACGAGTTGAGCTTGTCTGTGGTTTCACCATGTGGTGTGAACAACAAAGACTCTTCTGAGTTGTGACCCAGCAGCTCCCAGCCCCAAAGCACATGCCCAAAGAATGGGCCAAGGGGAGTCATCTACGGCCTGGCATGACCTAGTGTATATCTTATTAGACAATGTCACATGCAGGGAAACTTCTCCCAGAGAGTAGAGCTTTAGTTGGTGCCCAGCTATGGTGTGTAGAAAGGTTAGAAACCATAGAATGTATATAGATGCTTCAGCAGTGACTAATGGTTTGACTGACTCCCACACACCTAAAGAGAGAAAGGCTGGGAGATAAGGGAACAGACCTGAGGGAGAAACAGGCAGATGGACCTTCTGGGAGGGCCTTCTGGGAAGATCTCCACACTACGGTGAATGTCCTTCAAAACATCTACAATGTAAGAGACAGGGCCACCTGATAACAGTGTCTCTTTGTCTTCTCCATACCTGGTCCACTGGACTCTCCTGCTCCTGTGTCTTCTGGTTTTGACTGCCCGTCTAGTCCACACCGTTCACTCACCGCACTAGCGACAGCATCCTGAGGCCAGCCGTCTGTTGGCTGAGCCAGCTCCAAAATCCAGAAGAGGCGTCTCAGTCCATCTCCTGTCACCCCCCCATGGAGTCCCACAGGCTGAGAAAGAAATGAGGGAAGACAATGTGGCTTATAGCTCAGGACACTGGGAAACTCAAAACCAGGTAACCACATGGATGAGGGTGAGTGAACATAGGTGACACAGATAGGAAAGCAGGCAGAGTCCATCTGTTTATGAGGACACCTCACTCTGTAACAAACCCACTCCTGCCCTGATTGCATCCGTTGGTTCAAAAAGTCAGAGAAGAGCCCTTATGGTCCTGTCACCTTTGAAACATCACAGTTGTTGGACTGTGTGTGCCTGCATGGCGTGTGTGCCCACACATGTGCACACACATGGCTGTATGTACGTGAAGGCGCATGTGTGTATGTTTGGAGGTCAGATATCTATGTCAGTTGTCTTCCTCTGTTTCCAGCCACCTTAATTTTTGGATGTGGAGCTCCTGATTGGGTTAGACTAACTAGTAACCCACCGGGATCCAATTGTTTCTACCTCCCAGATCTGGGATTGAAGGCACACTTACTACACCCAGGTTTTTATGTGGAGCTGGGGAATCCAAACTCAGGTACTCAGGCTTGTGTGGCAAGCATTTCCTTGACTTACTGACAAGGCTATAAAATGAACACGAGTTTGGAGGCAGTAATCAAACCGTGGCAGTCAGCAAAATGGCTTGGCCAACTGAATGCTAGACAACCGTTGACTGGTCACATCTGTATGGATGAAGCATACTGACCTCTGACCTAGCACCGTGATCTCCACTGACTGGCCACAGCTGATAGGACCTCAGGCACTGACCAATCTGAGCCTTTGAGACCACCCAACTACTCCATGTCAAACTGAGCATGCTGGACCTGAATTGTGGTAAGGATTGACACGCGTGTTCAGTGTTTAGAGTTGCCTGATGGACAGGACCAAGAGGGTATGTGTGCAGATGAAATTTAGCATCAAGAACTTGATCAGGGTCGGTGTGGCTGAGAAGTCCATGGTTGCAGTGTGACCAGCAGCCTAGAGAGCAAGATTGCATAGGCCTAGAAGTCTCACCCTATACAAGCTCTTCCATGGTTGCAAGAGACCAGTTAGCTTAGTGGACGGCAATCTGCCTCCTCTAGAATCCACCAATATAAATGTCAACCCCAGAGTGACATAAATAGTCACCCCATCTGAGAATACGTTTGCCACTAAGGTCCATCCTGATCCCCACTGTCTGACCACCTGTCTCAACCCCCTCACCCCACGAAGAGTACAGGAGATTAGACTCCCCGATATGAAGAGTACAGATTATTCAACTCTCTAACATGGGATCTCACGTAAAATAATAGCCAAGAATTTGAGAGGACAAATATAAGTTCAGAAGCCACTGATCCCACTCGCTCGCTCATGCTGTACCCAGGAGTGTTGGCGTGGTCCACTGCAGACACGGTGAGATCAGCCCGAAAATGACTCTGTAAGAGTAGGATGCTGTCCTCCCAGGGTACACCTACTCTTATTGGAAGACCAAAATATGCTGTGCTTCCCCAACCTGCAAAATAGATCAGGAACCACTGAGCAGAAGGAGAGATGATTCTGCATGTCCTCACTCCTGGGACCCACTGGAGGACCTGAGGTGCCATATCTTATGACCCAGCTCCCTATGACTACAGAAGACAGAATGTCCAGGATATTCTCTCTACCTAGCTACATAGAACCAGCTTAATATGTTTCTGTAGTCTTGTTGCTTCGTAAAAAAAAAAAATCTACCCATTTTAAACACTCAAGCTGGTGATTTTCAGTAAACTTGCTGGGTTGCAGAACCATCTGAATAGTCTGGGCTTTTATGTTGTTTTGTTTGACTGTTTTTGAGACAAGTCTCACTGGCTGGCCTGGAATTTACTACGTAGACTGAGCTGACCTTAAACTGTCAAAGATCCACCTGCTTCTGCTTCCCCAGTGCTGGGATCCAAGGTGTACCCTACCATACCCAGCAAGATAAAGAAATAAATCTTAAAGCATGATAAAAATCAAACCACCATCAACATTTGCATGTAGTTTGGGGATGCTTGTGTTTCATTTTTCTTAGAGACCCAGGAGGCAATGGCTAGGATGTCTGGTCTGAGCATGTTAAAGTTCTTATCTGTGTATCTACTGGTGGGTTCTAGAGTCTCCTGCATTCCACACACACGGGGGACACCGAGCTACCCCCACTAGCCAAGTTTAACTTTTTAGAAAATGCCACCATCACGTATGAGGAGACCCAGTTCTCCAAAACCTGGCTAGCATTTGCCCTTGTCTCTTTTCAACTACAGAGACACAGGAGCGATATGTTATTGTGGATTTGAAATGAAATGAAATGAAATGAAAATGGATGACTTTCATTCCATGTGTCTGGGTGCATGTATGTCTGCACATGTATATATATGCCTTAGGTGAGAAAAAGGACACTGATACCCTAGAATTGGAGTCTCAGGTGATCGTCAGCCATCAATATGGATGCCGGGAATCAAACCCAGGAGCCCAAGAAGAGCAGCAGGTGCTCCTAACCACTGAGCCATCCCTCCAGCTCCTCACCGTAGTTCACTTTCCATTTTCCTAATGACTTTGATGCCGAACATCTCCTGGTGTGTTTGTTAGTCATTTGCTTATCATCTTTGGTGGGATGTCTATTCAAATCTCTTACCTATCTAAAAAAAAAATTAGTTGAGTATCTTCTTGTTGAACTCTCTGTATATCCCGGCTACGGCTACAAGTCCTTGACTGAATGTACAGTTTGCAAATATTTTTTTTCCCAGCCAATGGCTTGCCTTTTAGTTTTTCTGATGGAGATTTTTTTTGAAGTGCAAAATTCTGAAAACTTCATGTGCATGTATGAGTGGTGTCTGTGTATGTGTGGATGACTAGTCCCAAATGTATGTACACGTATGTGTCAGTGTGCGTATATACGCATTCACGAGTGCATGTGGAAGCCAGAGATTGCCTTCAGGTGCTTGTCTTAGTCTCTCTCCCCTTTATTTACTGAAAAGCAGAGTCTCTCACTGAATCTGAAGTTGGGCCAGCCTTCCAGGCTGCTCCTGGGTGCTACAGAAAGGCCTCCATGTCTGCCTGGCTTTTACATAAGAGCTAAGAATCTCAACTCTGCTCTCCACACTGTTCAGAGAGTACATCATCCCCCAGCCATCTCCTCAGACCAGAACTTCAATGTTTTATTATTTTTTCTAAATTGTGTGTGTATGTGCGCACACACATGTGAGCACATGTGTGTGCATTTGTACGTGTGGAAACCAAAAGAGAATGTCAGATCCCCAGAAAGTGGAGTTAAAACAGTTGTGAGTACTTGGAACTGAACTTGGGTCCTTCGGAAGAGTGGTAAGTGCTCTTAACCACTGAGTATCTCTCCAACTCATAAATTTAATTTTTTTGTCAAACCCACTGTTCCCATTTTCCCCTTTTGATATTGATTTCCCATTTGCCTGCTTGTTTTTGTGTTTTGTTTTGTGGTTCTTCATTTTGTTTTGCTTTGTTTTCTTTCATTTTTTTTTTTTTTGGAAACAAAGCCTTACTATGTAGCCCAGGCTAGCCTAGAAATTGCTATGTAGACCAGGCTGGCCTCTAACTCACTGACATTCATCCACCTCTATGTCCCAAGTGCTGGGACTGGGTATGTGTACCTCTAGACCCTGACTGTTTTAGGATTTATTTATTTGATGTGTGTGAGCATTTTGCCCGAGCATACATATGTGCACCACATGTGTGCCTGGTATCCATGGAGATCAAAAGAGGATGTTGCATTCCCTGAACCTGGAGTCACAGAAGCTTGTGAGCTGCCATATGGGTGTTGGGAACTGAAGCTGTGTCCTCTGCAAGAGCAGCTGGTGCTCTTAATATCTGAGCCTTCTCTCTAGCCTCACCTTTTTTCTTTTCTTTCTCCTCTGTTGAGCTGCCTGCCTGCCTGAGTCAAGGTTACTTAACGTTTTGCTATATGTACCTCTAACGATTGCAAGGCTTTGGCTCCTATATTGCGATGATTCTTTTGAGCTGACTTAGGGGAAAGGGTATAAAGCAAATTCTAAGCTCTGTAAGTGGGTATTAAGTTGTCTGCAACGGTGTGAAAGTCTGTCCTTTACTCATAGAGTGATCTTTGCAGCTTAACTAATGCATCAGTTCAGAGCCAACGAGATGGCTCAGAACACCATAATGGAAACTTGACGACCTGAGTTCACTTCCCAAGACACACAGTGGAAGAAGAGTGCCGCTCCCAAAACCTGTCCCTTGAACTCCACAGGAGTAACTGTGCCATGGACACAGCGTGTGCCCTCAAAATAAATAAATAAATAAATGGAAGGAAAAGACAGGATCTCAGAGAAGAACAAACCCATGCACATCCTTGCTCACTCCCTTCCTTGTAGGCTCTCAACAAACCCTCTCCTCTCTCTTATTCAGGATCCCTGCCTACAGGATGGTGCCGCCCACAGTGGTCTGGGTCCTCCTATCTCAATTAACAATCAAGACAATCCCCCAAAGACCAACCCGATCTTCATAATTTCTCATCAAAATCCTCTTCCCAAATGATTCTAGGTTGGGTCAACTTGATAGTTAAAACCAATCAGCAAAACTGTAATAATGTCCTTCTTAAGAGTCAGCTGGCCAACATCGTGAGTGCCCCACCCTGGACTCTGGGTAGGATGCTATCTCTGTTATCGAGGGCACACAGCAGGCTCTGGAACTGGGAAATCAAAGTCCCTTCCATTTTGTTCTTTTTCAAAATCATTTTTGCTCTTCTGGGTCTTTTCATTTCCATATAAATTTTAAGATCAGCTTGTCAATTTCTGTGAAAAAGGCCTGCTGGGATTTTGATAGAGGTTGTGTTTGCTCTATGGATCAATTTAGGGAGAATTGCCATCTTACCACTATTGATTCCTCCAATCAGCGAGCGGGAACTGTCCCTATTTATTTAGCTACTCTTTAATTTCCCTCAGCAGTTTTATCCTTCTCGGTGTACAAGTCCCCACTTCTTTTTATTAAATGTATTCCTAAGTACTTTCTCCTTTCAGATGCGATTGAATAGAATTGCTTTCTTAATTTCGTCTCAGATTGTTCGTTGCTAATATGGAGAAATGTTATTGATTTGGGCACATTGATCTTGTGTCTTTGACCTTATATTTTCATCTTTGATAAATGTATTAATTGGGAAAATGTTTTTATGGATTGCTAAGATTTCCTACACAGAAGACCATGCCGTGTAGATACAGTTTTGTTTCCTTTTCTAAAAAAATTCATTTTTTTTTTTTACATTTCAACATTTCTATTTTGAATGGGGGTGAGGCACGCATGTGCCATAATGCACATGTAGGGGATCAGAGGACAACCTGTGGGAGATGGAGCTCTTCTTCCACCATGTGGGCACTGGGGACCAGACTCAGGTCATGTGGTTTGGCAGCAAGCGCTTTTCCCCACTGAGCCATCTTGCCAGAGCTACCTTTTCTTTTCCAACACGGATGCCTTCATCCAATCTATAGTCTCCAGGATGGGACTAAGGAGATGGCTCATCAGATAAAGTGTGTCCTATGAAAGCATGGTTGCCCCAGTTTGCATCTCCAGCACCTACACACTGTGGTGTGCGTGTGCGAGCCCACAGCCAGTGAGACAGACACAGGAAGGTCCCTGGAGCCCATTGCATCCTCCGCTTGGTGGAATCAATGAATCCAAGCTCTAGTGACTAATGTATCCTGTCTCAAAGAATAAGGTAGATGGTTGCCCACTAGAACCCAATGATAAGATGCTATTAGTAATGACATCACATGTTTTGGTCACAAGACACTGGAGAGATCAAGTTGGTACTAACCAGGAAGGTTTCTTCCTACTGGCTGGCTTTCACAATATTAGAAAGTACTATGAAGGTTGCTGAGGGGAAAATTCATCAAGACTTTCTTCGGGCGGTGGTGGTGCATGCCTTTAATCCCAGCACTTGGGAGGCAGAGGCAGGCAGATTTCTGAGTTCAAGAGTTCGAGGCTAGCCTGGTCTACAGAGTGAGTTCCAGGACAGCCCGGGCTACACAGAGAAACCCTGTCTCAAAAAACAAAAACCAAAAAACAAACAAACAAAGACTTTCTCAGCTCGGAACCCTGCAAACTACAATAGCCAGGTGGGCGAGATAGGCCCAGGGGTGCAACTGAAGGCATGCACATTATGGAAGCAACCAGCTGCTTTCTGATTGGATGTAAGGCCTGATCCACAAGAGAAAACACATATCTAACACTGTAAGTATAACCGCAAGACCATGGTGTGGAGCCAGCTCTCAGGCCCAGGGAGTAAGCCTATTACTATTAGGACCCTAAACGGACATAGTACCAAGCTACCATCTACATTTATACCCCTATACCCATCCATTAGTGTGGCACTCAGACCTCATCAGACAAGTTCCTTTGCGCAGTGGTCAGTGATTAACGCAGAAATTCAGACTCAACACTCAGAGAATAAGGAAGCGTCTATGGAATTCTCATACAAATGGAACATTTATATCACAACCCCCTCATCCCAAAGACTCAGGGACCATCCCAGCAGAGGGGTCAAAAAGAGAGTAAGACTCGGGGCCTTGGAAAGGACCAGAACAAGACATGACAAGACCACTCCTTTGGTGAACTCACAGAGAATCTGTGACTTGCCTGCACAGGGTCAAGCCAGTCAGCAGTCCAGTGTGGGCAGGGGGTTCACAAAATCCCATAATAAATGAGGAACTAGGGGCAGCTGATGACTTCTTTAAGGGTGTGGCCCCTCACAACGTGGACTCAGTTGGCTTTAAAAAAACAATGACATGAAGTTGGGAAGGGCCAGGTGAGAGAGTTGAGTATGAATAGGATCCGATCCGTGGTAGACATGTATGAAATTCTCATAGAATTAATGAACTGTCATATTTTACAAACTAAGATGGTACAGGGCTGATGAGATGATTTAGCAGGGAAATAGAGGAAAGCCTTTCACCAGGACACACCTCTGTCCCATGAAGAGCTGCTTTTCACCAG